>NC_043978.1:10297612-10338181 GCF_902148855.1 Sphaeramia orbicularis | reverse complement strand
GCTGAAAAGACGCGTGGCGTGTGTTGGTGTTTGTGCAACACGCCGCTCGCTGTGTGTGTGTGTGTGTGTGTGTGTGTGTGTGTGTGTGTGTGTGTGTGTGTGTGTGTGCGTTTGCTGATTTTCATGGAAATAACCCGAGTTCTGGAAGTTTCCGTCAGATCCGTTTCACGTTCATCTCACAGCTGGACTTTTGTCTCCTCTCCTTTCACTCCTCCTTTCCTTTCCCCTTTTCCTCTCCCTCTTTTTTTAAATTTTTTTCTTTTTTTTCTTTTTTTTTTCCGCCCACCGTCGTTCACATGCTAATCCGAGCGCAGTGATTGGTCGGTTCGGAGGAAACACGCCACAAAAGGACAAATCTATAGATGAAACTCAAACCGAAAAAAAGACGTCGACGTAAACGAATGAATGAAAATATGTGTTTATATGTGTTTATTGGACGTAAACATGTGGATAAATGCTGGTTTATTTATGTCTGAGCCATAGGATCGTGTTTGTGCGTCAGTGTCACATTATTTACGACCGACGCACACCAGACATATATGAATGTGACACAACAACAAACTCCTGCAGACGGTCAACGAAACACACACTGAGGTCACAGAGTGTGTGTGTGTGGTGTGTGTGTGTGTTTATGGTGTGTGTGTGTGTGTGTGTGTGTGTTCACGGTGTGTGTGTGTTTGTGTGTTCACAGCATGTTATGTGTTTATTGTGTGTTTGTTTGTTTGTTTGTGTGTTCGTATATTGTGTTTGTTGCGTGTTTGTCGTGTTTGGGGGTTTTTGCATGTTTTTATTTTAAGTTTGTTTTGTGTATATGCATGTGTTTGTGGTGTGCTTTTGCACATGTTTGTTGCGTGTTTGTTGTGTGTTTGTTGTGTGTTTTTGCATGTGTTGTGTGTTTGTTACATGTGTTTGTTGTGTGCTTTTGCAGGAGTGGTGTTCATGTCTGTAGAACGTTCTACCTGGAGTCCAGCTGTGGTGTTCATGTCTGTAGAACGTTCTACCTGGAGTCCAGCTGTGGTGTTCGTGTCTGTAGAACGTTCTACCTGGAGTCCAGCTGTGGTGTTCGTGTCTGTAGAACGTTCTACCTGGAGTCCAGCTGTGGTGTTCGTGTCTGTAGAACGTTCTACCTGGAGTCCAGCTGTGGTGTTCGTGTCTGTAGAACGTTCTACCTGGAGTCCAGCTGTGGTGTTCGTGTCTGTAGAACGTTCTACCTGGAGTCCAGCTGTGGTGTTCGTGTCTGTAGAACGTTCTACCTGGAGTCCAGCTGTGGTGTTCGTGTCTGTAGAACGTTCTACCTGGAGTCCAGCTGTGGTGTTTGTGTCTGTAGAACGTTCTACCTGGAGTCCAGCTGTGGTGTTCGTGTCTGTAGAACGTTCTACCTGGAGTCCAGCTGTGGTGTTCGTGTCTGTAGAACGTTCTATCTGGAGTCCAGCTGTGGTGTTCCTGTCTGTAGAACGTTCTACCTGGAGTCCAGCTGTGGTGTTCATGTCTGTAGAACGTTCTACCTGGAGTCCAGCTGTGGTGTTCATGTCTGTAGAACGTTCTACCTGGAGTCCAGCTGTGGTGTTCCTGTCTGTAGAACGTTCTACCTGGAGTCCAGCTGTGGTGTTCATGTCTGTAGAACGTTCTACCTGGAGTCCAGCTGTGGTGTTCCTGTCTGTAGAACGTTCTACCTGGAGTCCAGCTGTGGTGTTCATGTCTGTAGAACGTTCTACCTGGAGTCCAGCTGTGGTGTTCCTGTCTGTAGAACGTTCTACCTGGAGTCCAGCTGTGGTGTTCGTGTCTGTAGAACGTTCTACCTGGAGTCCAGCTGTGGTGTTCGTGTCTGTAGAACGTTCTACCTGGAGTCCAGCTGTGGTGTTCGTGTCGGCGCAGTCTGGCCGTTCTGTGGTTGTTGTGCAGAACCGGAGGCAGAACCACAGGTTTATTCCCTGGTGTCAGAGGAACATCCATGTGTGAGGAAATAACAAGGGGCCGACTCCTTTAATTTGACTGGATGGAGAACGGGTGTCGCTCCCACACCAGCCCATAATCACGTCTCCACACGTTTCCACGGTGACGGAGGCGGAGGTTGACGGAGCGGACGGAGGGCGGCTCATCTGAGGTGGCAGAAGATAATGAAGGCCGGCGTCTGCTGTGTGTGCAGCAGAGGCCAACAGGTGGCGCCCACGCTCTGAGAAAGGAGGGTCTCTGGGTCTTCTGGGTTCAGGGTTCTGGGTGGATGGGTTCTGGGTACTGTTCCTGTTTGTGACGCTGAAAAACCACTTTACACTTTAAAACATTAACTCTATTATCTCCTGATCTACCTCTGGAGATCCTCTGTGGATCCACTGGAGATCCTGTCCTGAATCCTCATTCATAGACCTTTCTTCTTTGGAGTGTGGGGTCCATCTAGATCACAGGTGTCAAACTCCGGTCCTCGAGGGCCGGTATCCTGCATGTTTTAGATGTTTCCCTCTTCCAGCACACCTGACGGTCGTTATCAGGCTTCTGCAGAGTTGGATGATAGGCTTATCATTTGAATCAGATGTGTTGGAAGAGGGAAACATCTAAAACATGCAGGATACCGGCCCTTGAGGATCTGAGTTTGACACCCCTGGTCTAGATCCTCCTCTGTAGATCCTCTTCCTCCTGTAGATCCTCCTCCTCTGTGGAAACCTGTACTGAACCCTCTTTGGTGGACCTTTCTTCTTCTGAGTGTGGGGTCTCTGTAGATCCTTTGTAGATCCCCCTCTGTAGATCCCGTCTGTGGACCCTGTACTGAACCCTCCTTGGTGGACCTTTCTTCTTCAGAGTGTGGGCTCTCTGTAGATCCTCCTCTGTAGATCCTCTTCTTCTGTGGACCCTCTTGTGAACCCTCCTTGGTGGACCTTTCTTCTTCAGAGTGTGGGCTCTCTGTGGGGCTCTGGTTCATCTCGTCATGTGACAGATAGACTGACAGATCCATCTATGTGTGAATGTACAATAATCCAACCTATGCGTCTGCCGTCATCGCACGCGCTCAGTAGGAAACGGCCGCGGCGTCGGCCGGCGGCGAATGTGTGAGGACCAATTTCTTTTCCGTGACGAGGTGAAGGCCTTGGAGACCGGGGTCACATGTCCACGCGGCGGTGGACGTGTCAATAATTAAATCCTCAGACTGTATTTAAAGCTCAAACCCTGACAGGTCACATGATCGGCCCCGCCCCCTCCTGGCTGTTTTTGTCTTCATGTCATCTGAGCGGACCGGACGCCAAAACAAACACGGCGGTGGCGGCAGACACGTTGGAATTCTTCACATGTTGAATCTTTTATCGGAGAAACAAACAAACAAACGACAGCGACAGGTGGATTTAGTTCAAGATGAAAAGAACAAATGAGACGATTATTAAAAACAGAAACAAACTGAGTTAATGACGAACAAACAGTGATTTAAAATGAACAAACTAATGTAAGAAACGAATGAAAAGAACAAACAGATCAAGAAAATGAACCAAATGAAGGAAATGAACTAAACTGTTCGTCTTCGTCAGCGCCGTAACATCCTCATCATCGTCTTTGTCATCTTCACCATCGTCATCTTTGTTATCATCGTCATCTTCATCATAATCATCGTCATCTTCATCATCGTCTTCACTATCATCTTCATCAGTCTTCGTCATCTTCATCATCGTCATCTTTTGTCATCATCATCATCTTCATCATCGTCTTCGTCATCATCGTCTTTGTCATCTTCGTCTTCATCTATTTCATCTTCATCATCATCGTCTTTGTCTTCATCATGGCCATCTTCGTCATCATCTTCGTTACTGTCTTCATCATTAACATCATCATCGTCACTTTCATCTTCGTCATCGTCAACTTCATCATCACTGTCTTCGTCATCTTTATCTTTGCCATCATCTTCGTCTTCATCTTTGTCATCACCTTCATCGTCTTTGTCTTCATCATGGCTTTCTTCGTCATCATCTTCATCACCGTCAGCTTCATCATCGTCATCGTCTTCATCTTCGTCATCTTCATCATCATCTTCGTCGTCATCTTCATCATTGTCTTCATCATCATCATCATCATCTTCGTCATCTTCGTCTTTGTCATCCTCATCATCATCGCCTTCATCTTCGTCATCTTCATCATCAACATGTTCGTTGTCATCGTCATCATCTTCATCATCGTCTTCGTCTTCATCTTCATCATCATCGTCGTCTTCATCTTCATCATCTTCATCTTTGTCATCATCATCTTCATCATCATTGTCTTCGTCATCATCCTCATCATCTTCATCTTCGTCATCTTTGTCATCTTCATCATCTTGGTCGTCATCGTCTTCATCTTCGTCATCTTCATCATCATCATCTTCGTTGTCATCATCGTCATCATCGTCATCTTTATCATCGTCCTCATCTTCATCTTCGTCATCATCGTCTTTGTCATCTTTGTCTTCATCTTTATCATCATCATCTTCGTCATCATCATCATCATCTTTGTCTTCATCTTCGTCATCTTCGTCTTCATCTTTGTCTTCGTCTTTGTCATCTTCCTCTTCATCATCATCGTCGTATCTTCTGTGTTTTTTCTTCTGGTGGATCTTGGTTCTGATCAGCTTTAAATCCAACTCAGTTGTTCCAAACCCGATCAAACCGACACCTGAACGCGTCGTTCTGTCTGAATCTTCAGTCCGACGTCGTCCTGTTAACGTTTCAGGCCTCGGACTCGTCTGAAAACACGACGACGCATCAACGCGACGCCTCCAAATAAAACAGCCGCCGTAATTATCCCCCAGTGTGTTTTTCTTTCCTCGCAGGAAATTGCGGCGTATCGTTGAAAAGCCATTGAAAAATGCGAACAAAGAGCGGAAAAGGCTCCGGTGGCTGGATTCCTACACACACACACACACACACACACACACACAAACACACACAAAAACACACACAAACACACACACGGTGTCCATTGTCTTCTGCTCTATTATCACAGCCACGCAGTGTGTGTGTGTGTGTGTGTGTGTGTGTGTGTGTGTTGTGCGTTCATTGTGTTGCGGTGCAGTCGACACCCAGTGGGAGCGCCCGTCTGCCTGCAGGGACAGATGGGTAATTATGTTATTTTTACCTCCTCCAGGAGACGCCGCCAGCTCGGGAAATTAGCATCACACCTGTGGGTAATTGGCTAAATGAGCCCGAAGAGAGAGAGGTGGACGCAAGGTGTGTGTGTGCGTGTGTGTGTGTGTGTGTATATGTGTGTGTGTGTATGTGTGTGTGTGTGTGTGTGTGTGTGTGTGTGTGTGTGTCCAGGTAAAGTCCAACAGTAGTTGTGTGTTGTTTCGTTGTTGCGCTGTCAGTGGAGCCAGAGATGTCACACCTGGAAAAATGTCGCCCAGCATCTCAACAACATGACACAAACACACACAAACACACCCACACACACACACACACACACACACACACACACAGACACACTAAAGGACACAAAACAAACAACACACACACAAACAAAAACAAACACACAGTGACAGAGGCTAAAGTAAAAACACACATTCCATGAACCAAACGCAACAGGAAACACACACATCAACTTGTAAAGAAAGTACACAAACTCTGTAAACAAAGTACACAAACTGTAAACAAAGTACACAAACTGTAAACAAAGTACACAAACTATAAACAAAGTACACAAACTATATAAACAAAGTGTAAACAAAGTATACAAAGTGTAAACAAAGTACACAAACTATATAAACCAAGTACACAAACTATATAAACAAAGTACACAAACTATACAAACCAAGTACACAAACTATATAAACAAAGTACACAAACTATATAAACCGAATACACAAACTATATAAACAAAGTACACAAACTGTATAAACCAAGTACACAAACTATATAAACAAAGTACACAAACTATATAAACCGAGTACACAAACTATATAAACCGAGTACACAAACTATATAAACAAAGTACACAAACTGTATAAACCAAGTACACAAACTATATAAACAAAGTACACAAACTCTGTAAACAAAGTACACAAACTATATAAACAAAGAACATAAACTCTGTAATCAAAGTACACAAACTATATAAACAAAGTACACAAACTCTATTTAAAAAAAGTACACAAACTATATAAATAAAGTACACAAACTCTGTAAACAAAGTACACAAACTATATAAACAAAGAACATAAACTCTGTAATCAAAGTACACAAACTATATAAATAAAGTACACAAACTCTGTAAACAAAGTACACAAACTATATAAACAAAGAACATAAACTCTGTAATCAAAGTACACAAACTATATAAACAAAGTACACAAACTCTTTAATCAAAGTACACAGACTATATAATAAAGTACACAAACACAATAAATAAAGTACGCAAACTATGTAAATAAGTGACGCAAAGTTTGTAAACGATGTAAACAAATTCTGTAAACAAAGTACACAACATTTATAAACACAGGACACAAACTCTGTAAAGACAATCTACTGATGATCGGATTAAAACTCACGTATAAATATCACTAATATAAACTGATCAGATTGTTTATATCTGTGTTTAATTCTGACCAATGAGAGGGCAGCATCCGGTCACATGATGAGACAAGGAGCCACTCTTGTCTCTTCATAACCCAACCAGATTTGAGTCTAAACCTTTGTGTTCATGTCAGTTCTTTTAGTTTCCTCGTGTTAAACTATGACACTGTAGTCAAGTTGAAGATGAGGTCAAAATATGTTTATATAGTGTTGCTATGACGACCAGCCACCCATAGGAAGAGAACCGCAGCCACGCCCCCTTCCAATTGTGTCCCATGGAACTAACTTTGTCAAAATAATTCTATAATTATAAAACAATAAATGATCAGAAACGGGGGGACTTTTTTTTAAATGTGTGAATTATTGCATCATTTCCTCATATGATGTTCATCAGGTTAAAAATGATTTAGTTTTTGTTTTTTGCTGTAAAATTGTGAAAGTATCAGACTGAAAATAGAGAAATATAAAGACTACAACTTTAGTCATGAAAAAACTACATTTTTCTTTAAAAATGTCAATTCATGCTACAAAGTGACTGGTTAAGCAAAAATTCTACGGCTGTTTTTTCCAGATTGAACCAAGCTGTTTTTATTTTTTTTTAAGTAAATAATTAAAACCCTTAAAGTGCCAAACGTCCACCTTTAACCCTTAAAGACCCAAACGTCCACCTTTAACCCTTAAAGACCCAAACATCCACCTTTAACCCTTAAACACCCAAACATCCACCTTTAACCCTTAAACACCCAAACGTCCACCTTTAACCCTTAAGCACCCAAACGTCCACCTTTAACCCTTAAAGACCCAAACGTCCACCTTTAACCCTTAAAGACCCAAACGTCCACCTTTAACCCTTAAAGACCCAAACATCCACCTTTAACCCTTAAACACCCAAACGTCCACCTTTAACCCTTAAACACCCAAACGTCCACCTTTAACCCTTAAGCACCCAAACGTCCACCTTTAACCCTTAAACACCCAAACGTCCACCTTTAACCCTTAAAGACCCAAACGTCCACCTTTAACCCATAAACACCCAAATGTCCACCTTTAACCCTTAAAGACCCAAACATCCACCTTTAACCCTTAAACACCCAAACGTCCACCTTTAACCCTTAAACACCCAACGTCCACCTTTAACCCTTAAGCACCCAAACGTCCACCTTTAACCCTTAAACACCCAAACGTCCACCTTTAACCCTTAAAGACCCAAACGTCCACCTTTAACCCATAAAGACCCAAACGTCCACCTTTAATCCTTAAGGACCCAAACGTCCACCTTTAACCCTTAAAGACCCAAACGTCCACCCTTAACCCTTAAGGACCCAAACGTCCATCTTTAACCCTTAAGGACCCAAACGTCCACCTTTAACCAATAAAGACACAAACGTCCACCTTTAATCCTTAAGGACCCAAACGTCCACCTTTAACCCTTAAGGACCCAAACGTCCATCTTTAACCCTTAAGGACCCAAATGTCTACTTTTAACCCTTAAAGACCCAAACGTCCACCTTTAACCCTTAAGGACGCAAACGTCCACCTTTAACCCTTAAGGACCCAAACGTCCACCTTTAACCCTTAAGGACCCAAATGTCCACCTTTAACCCTTAAGGACCCAAACGTCCACCTTTAACCCTTAAGGACGCAAACGTCCACCTTTAACCCTTAAGGACCCAAACGTCCACCTTTAACCCTTAAGGACCCAAACGTCCACCTTTAACCCTTAAGGACCCAAATGTCCACCTTTAACCCTTAAAGACCCAAATGTCCACCTTTAACCCTTAAAGACCCAAACGTCCACCTTTAACCCTTAAAGACCCAAACGTCCACCTTTAACCCTTAAGGACCCAAACGTCCACCTTTAACCCTTAAGGACCCAAACGTCCACCTTTAACCCTTAAGGACCCAAACGTCCACCTTTAACCCTTAAGGACCCAAACGTCCACCTTTAACCCTTAAAGACCCAAACGTCCTCCTTTAACCCTTAAAGACCCAAACGTCCACCTTTAACCCTTAAAGTCCCAAACGTCCTCCTTTAACCCTTAAAGACCCAAACGTCCACCTTTAACCCTTAAAGTCCCAAACGTCCTCCTTTAACCCTTAAAGACCCAAACGTCCACCTTTAACCCTTAAGGACCCAAATGTCCACCTTTAACCCTTAAGGACCCAAATGTCCACCTTTAACCCTTAAAGACCCAAATGTCCACCTTTAACCCTTAAAGACCCAAATGTCCACCTTTAACCTAAACCATCTACTGATCTAAACTGTTAAATTCCTGTTGATCCACTAATCTTTTCAATCCATGTCAATAATTGGTGTAAAATACAGTTCTTCATCTTTTCATGGTCATCAGATATGACCATATTTGGACGTTCAGAGGCTCCGTAGTTACCGTGGAAACACTGTCATCTTCTACAACATTAATTCCCCAGTAAAACCCATGGAGTTGGATCAATGCCAGTGGATGGACACACTGGGTTTATGTTCAGTTAATGACAGATTAGACTGAAAAAGACACTGTTTATTCAGTTTTCTCTGTTTCCGATCTAAAAACCATCAACTTTAAACTGAGCTTTAATGAACATTTACGTGATCAGTAAATTAAATATAAGAAAATACAGGATTTACACTGGAAAAAAAAACACCAAATACAGAGGATAATATTATAATAAATGGTCATAAATCACTTAAGAAAAAGTAAATAGAAAAAGAAAATATTTGGGAACTGACACTAAAGTATCACTGGGTCTTTATGGGATAATCTATAAATTCATTAAAGTGTTACTTTTGTCTGTGTCCATTTTTATGATTAACATCCGTCCATAAACCACTGTTTATTTAATTCTAACGTCAGATACTGTCTCATCTGTGGTCTTTTGTTTCCATCTAGTGGCTGTTTACTGGAACTGCATCAGAATGATGACTGGTTCATCTCGGTCTGATTTGATTATGGATGTGTTCAGTGTCTGTATTGTCTTTATGGAATTAAATTAGTTCAGATACACAGGAAATGATCACATTTAGGAAGTAAGATGATAAATAAAGTCCTCCAACAGACTGTGGTTTAATTACTGAACACTTTAGATAATGTTTATTAAATGTTGGTTAAAGATTCCTCCTCCTTTTTTAACTCTGTCTGAGCTTTGAATAAAAACACCGACACAAACAGAACATCCTCCTACTTCAAAGCTGTCAAACATGCATGATGATCAAATGATCAAACTGACCTGAATGTGGAACCTGAACCAAAATGAGTTTGACAGCCGTGTCCTAGATGAAAAAAACAAAACAAAACAAAACAAAAACACATTGAAAAACATCAGACATTACAATTCATTTAAATCTAGCATCCAAATTCACCAAATCCTAATCAATCAGATATTTTTATCAGTGCATAAAGAAATCTATTGAATATACTGTGTGTGTGTGTGTATATATATATATATATATATATATATATATATATATACACACACACACATACAGGGTGGGGAAGCAAAATGTACAATGAACATTTAGTTGTTTTTTCTCAGCAGGCACTACGTCAGTTGTTTTGAAACCAAACATATATTGATGTCATAATCATACCTAACACTATTATCCATACCTTTTCAGAAACTTTTGCCCATATGAGTAATCAGGAAAGCAAACGTCAAAGAGTGTGTGATTTGCTGAATGCACTCGTCACACCAAAGGAGATTTCAAAAATAGTTGGAGTGTCCATAAAGACTGTTTATAATGGAAAGAAGAGAATGACTATGAGCAAAACTATTAGGAGAAAGTCTGGAAGATACTATTAAAGAAGAATGGGAGAAGTTGTCACCCGAATATTTGAGGAACACTTGCGCAAGTTTCAGGAAGCGTGTGAAGGCAGTTATTGAGAAAGAAGGAGGACACGTAGAATAAAAACATTTTCTATTATGTACATTTTCTTGTGGCAAATAAATTCTCATGACTTTCAATAAACTAATTGGTCATACACTGTCTTTCAATTCCTGCCACAAAATATTGTAAATTTTGCTTCCCCACCTGGTGTACATATATATATATATATATATATATATATATATATATATATATATATATATATATATATATATGTGTGTGTGTGTGTGTGTGTATATATATATATATATATATATATATATATATATATATATATATATATATATATATATATATGATATCAAACATGACAAATTACATACATTCTACAACTATGATGCTCCAATACACTGTATGTCCTTATTTATGTTTTATAAACTGAAAGATTGAAAGATAGACTTTCATCATAGTTATAAACACAAAAGAAAGAAAAAAGCCATATAAAAATCAAACTAAATTCTGTATAAATTAACTCTAGAGCTTTAATTAAACTTGTGTTGAAATATTAAGACTTTATTCTGTGAATTAATCTGCTTATATTCTTCTAGTCGTTATTATTTTCTTTTTATTTTAGTTTAAGTGACAATGCATCATTTTTATTTTATTTTATTTTATTTTATTTTACCAACTGTCAAAGTGAGTATTCCTATCTAACAGCAGAGGGCAGTGTGAGTTGACGCTTCTGCCGAATATAAACAAAAGAAGAAGAATTGCGGCGACAGAACCGGAAGTGAGTTTCTTGAATGGACTCTGACTCATGATTAAACTTGTGTAAAACAGTAAAAATGAACAAACTGGATACAAGTTCGGAGTTTGACTCGTATGAGATCGAGGAGCCGAGTGATGAGGACCGAGCCGTCAGCAGGTACGGACTTTACCGGCTGTTTTAACTCTTTAAAACCGGACAGAATGAGGCTAACACGCGGCTAGCTGCCACATGCTAACGTGTAAACAAACCAACACAACTGGAGCTTTTTCTGTCTGAAAGTCTGTTTTATTCAGATAGTTATTGTTTGGGTTGTTTCTTCTTTATTTCGTTAATGCTGTGAGAATAAAGTGAAACTGTTTCTTCAACACGGCGTAGCTTTAACAACACAAAAGCTAACACATGGCTAACTAGCTAAAGATGCTAACATGTAAACAAACATCTATAAAAGGTTTAATTAGTGATTTTTTTCTACTGTTGTTCACTGAGACAATTTCTTCTTTAGTCATTTGTTGGTCTGTAAAGCTTAACATCAACTGATTACAGTTAAACAGGTTAAAGAGAACCTGAAACACTGGACAATGTTCGTGTGGTTTATTTTATTTGTAGCTGAGCTAATACATGGATGTGCAGTGAAGGCTGTTTTTCACTTGATCTAAAAACTTGGTTGTTTTTCACTTTCCACAGTATGATTTAGTTTTCTAATGCATCCAAGTTTTATGTCAGTGCCATACATTATCTCAGGTACAAAGAAAATACACCACAGACATGTTATTTGTTGTTTTGTGGCCTCCTTGAAGTATTTATCATATTCCATACTCAGATTCATATACACTATATTGCCAAAAGTATTTGCTCACCTCCTTTGACTCACATATGAATTTCAGTGCCATCCCATTCCTAGTCTATGGGGTTCAATATGATGTCGGTCCACCCTGTGCAGCTACAACAGCTTCAACTCTTCTGGGAAGGCTGTCCACAAGGTTTAGGAGTGTGTTCATGGGAATTTTGGACCATTCTTCCAGAAGCACATTTGTGAGGTCACACACTGATGTTGGACAGAAGGCCTGGCTCTCAGTCTCCGCTCTAATTCATCCCAAAGGTGTTCTATGGGGTTGAGGTCAGGACTCTGTGCAGGCCAGTCCAGTTCATCCACACCAGACTCTGTCATCCATGTCTTTATGGACCTGCTTTGTGCACTGGTGCACAGTCATGTTGGAAGAGGAAGGGGCCAGCTCCAAACTGTTCCCACAAAGTTGGGAGCATGGAATTGTCCAAAATGTCTTGGTATGCTGAAGCATTCACAGTTCCTTTCACTGGAACTAAGGGGCCAAGCCCAGCTCCTGAAAAACAACCCCACACCATAATCCCCCCTCCACCAAACTTAACACTTGGCACAATGCGGTCCGACAAGTATCGTTCTCCTGGCGACCGCCAAACCCAGACCCGTCCATCAGATTGCCAGATGGAGAAGCACGATTGGTCACTCCAGAGAAGGCGCCTCCACTGCTCTAGAGTCCAGTGGCGGCGTGCTTTACACCACTGCATCCGGCGCTTTGCATTGCACTTGGTGATGTATGGCTTGGATGCAGCTGCTCGGCCACAGAAACCCATTCCATGAAGCTCTCTGCGCACTGTTCTGGAGCTAATCTGAAGGACACATGAAGTTTGGAAGTCTGTAGCGATTGACTCTGCAGAAAGTTGGCGACCTCTTCGCACTATGCGCCTCAGCATCCGCTGACCCTGCTCTGTCAGTTTATGTGGCCTACCACTTCGTGGCTGAGTTGCTGTCGTTCCCAAACACTTCCACTTTCTTATAATACAGCTGACAGTTGACTGTGGAATATTTAGGAGCCAGGAAATTTCACGACTGGATTTGTTGCACAGGTGGCATCCTATCACAGTTCCACACTGGAATTCACTGAGCTCCTGAGAGTGACCCATTCTGTCACAAATGTTTGTAAAACAAGTCTGCATGCCTAGGTGCTTGATTTTATACACCTGTGGCCATGGAAGTGATTGGAACACCTGATTCTGATTATTTGGATGGGTGAGCCAATACTTTTGGCAATATAGTGTACATGTAAATAAAATGAATAGATGTAATTACAATGTGTGGCATCTGTATATACCTCTGTTTATGTCCAAAACTATTTAAGTTACCCTGGATGGTTACACATATCCTGGTAGAAAAAACAGTTAGTTTTATCCTCCAGATGTTCATAATATGAGCAAAATAAAATAAGATTTCTGAGCAGATGTGTTTAACATAAGCATAAACTGACTAGAGTGTGATTTTTTTTCCCTCTATAAATATTAAAAGATTTCTCAAAGGTCATTAAAATTGTCAATATTTAATGTTTTTGCAGCTGCACTCAAACAAAAATGGACATTTCTACTTGAAAACTGTTAAAGTCATGTTTAATCATGTATCTGCAGTAATAACAGACGAATATTTAAAATAATCAAAAGCACTGAAAATTAAAGAAGTAGATAAAAAAGTCACTCACTCATTCATTAACTCATTCATTCATTCATTTACTCATTTATTCATTAACTCATTCATTCACTCATTCATCCATTCTCCTCGCTGTAGGTTTATTTGTTCTTATTTGACATGGTTTCCTCTGATTGTGTCTCAGCTCAGAGGACGAGCTGGACGTGCTCCTCAACGGGACTCCAGAACAGAAGAAGAAGCTGATCCGAGAGTATCTGACGGGGGAGAGCGAGTCATCCAGTGGGGATGAGTTCGAGAAGGAGATGGAGGCGGAGCTTAACTCCACCATCAGGACCATGGAGGGAACCTGGGCTCCAAAGGCAGCAGGTAACGCTGACGCGTCCTGTTTCATGTCCTTTAACCCATTTTTGGACCTTTTTTATTTCCTGATTGTTTTGTCTGCGTCGCAGCTTTCAACATGAAATTTTGGAAGAAGTTTTCATTTTTAGTTATATTTTTGAAATCCAGTGTCCAGTAAAAATGTTAAATGTCACTAATTTTCTCCAAAATGAAATGAAAAAGTGAAAAGTGCAAAAAGACTATACTGGAAATATATACGGAAAAATATTGAAAATATACAAAAACTATAAAGAAATACTGAAATATATGTAAAACCAACTCTTCTACAGGTAATAAATATATATAGCATATAAAGGATGTTTATGGATGATGTAAAACCATCAGTGCTACTCAAATTAGATGATTATTATTAATTAATCTGCTGATTATTTTCTCAGTCTATTAGTTTTTTAGTTAAAATAATGTCAGTTTTTATTCTTGTTTGTTTTTTGTTTTTTCTTATCATCAGCCAAACATGTAAAGACACTTCATCAGGTGTTTATAAAGGTCAAAGAACTGAGCAAATCTTCACCTCCTTGTTTGAGGAGGTGAATCCAGTAAATGTTTGACATTTCCTTTGGGAAAATAAGTGAAATGATCCAGATGACGTTTCCTTTTTTCTGCCGAGTCACTGATGAATCATGAAAGAACTGACGCTGACGTTCAGCCAAGTGTAAATGTGAATGAATCCATCATGTGTTTTAATCATCCTCCAGCAGAGACGTCAGGAGGAGGAGAAGGAGGAGGAGGAGGAGGAGGAGGAGGAGGAGGGTCTGGCCTCCCAAACTCTGCCATGTACGATAAAGTTTACTTTGACTCGGACTCAGAGGACGAGGACACGCCCAGTGAGTACACAACATGAATATGGATGAGTTCATTGGATCCAGCTGCAGGGAAACACAAGTTAAACAGCAAAAAAGAAGCACAGAGTTGGATAAACATTCATTAATATTTAGGTTTTTAGTTATTAATACAATTATTCATTCCTGTAGATCTTTTACTGACTTCAAAGTCTTAAAATTAAAGCGCATTGAGGTCATTTTTAAGTAAATTTCAGTCTGAGTCTCGATTTCAGGTATTTAGAAAGGTAGTTTATCTATGTATTACAGATCTGTCTGTCTATTATAGATCTATCTGTCCATCTATTAAAGATATATCTATTATAGATCTATATCTATCTATTATAGATATGTGTGTCTATCTATTATAGATCTATCTATCTATCTATCTGTCTGTCTGTCTGTCTGTCTGTCTGTCTGTCTGTCTGTCTGTCTGTCTGTCTATCTATCTATCTATCTATCTATCTATCTATCTATCTATCTATCTATCTATCTATCTATCTATCTATCTATCTATCGATTATAGATCTATTTATTTATTGCATTTACAGGGTGGGGAAGCAAAATTTACAATATTTTGAGGCAGGGATTGAAAGACAGTGTATGACCAATTAGTTTATTGAAAGTCATGAGAATTTATTTGCCACAAGAAAATTGACATAATAGAAAATGTTTTTATTCTATGTGTCCTCCTTCTTTCTCAATAACTGCCTTCACACGCTTCCTGAAACTTGCGCAAGTGTTCCTCAAATATTCGAGTGACAACTTCTCCCATTCTTCTTTAATAGTATCTTCCAGACTTTCTCCTAATAGTTTTGCTCATAGTCATTCTCTTCTTTCCATTATAAACAGTCTTTATGGACACTCCAACTATTTTTGAAATCTCCTTTGGTGTGACGAGTGCATTCAGCAAATCACACACTCTTTGACGTTTGCTTTCCTGATTACTCATATGGGCAAAAGTTTCTGAAAAGGTATGGATAATAGTGTTAGGTATGATTATGACATCAATATATGTTTGGTTTCAAAACAATTGACGTAGTGCCTGCTGAGAAAAAACAACTAAATGTTCATTGTAAATTTTGCTTCCCCACCGTGTATTTATAAACATCGTCTTCAGATGCAAGTTTTATGTATAAATATGGTTTTAAAATGTTTAGTTTGTAAATTTAATGTTGGACTTAAACACTGAAGAACTTTGGCTCACTTTGAAATAAGGAAATTAAAAAAGAAAGAATGAAATTACATCGGGGACATTGTCACTGACGTGTAAGGCCAAATATTTCTCAAGCAACGTTAAAATCATCATCATTCAGATTCAGTTTCTTTTTTGTCATTTAAACATGACATCATCGACGCAAAACCAATGATGGTACATTGGCCTCAATAAAAACACAGATAGACCACTGTGAGTAAAATAAACAGGATCAAAATCTAAATACATATTCATAAATAAATAAATAATACACATAATAAGCAGGGTTAGGGTCAGATGTTTAACCCTGAGTCCTCGTCTGCAGGCAGTTCCACCGGACGGAGGCGGAGACAGAGGATCATCCCGACCAATGACGAGCTGCTATACGACCCCGACGAAGACGACCGGGACCAGGCCTGGGTCGACGCCCGGAGGAGAGAGTAAGACCCGCCTTCCTTCACTCTGACTGGTCGGTTCGATCTGTAGGTGGTTAACCCGGCGGCTGGTCCTTGTTCAGATTAAGTCCCGCCTTCCTCTGCTGTGATTGGTTAGTTTAATCTATAGGTGTTTAACCTGGCGTGTGGTCCTTCTTCAGATTAAGACCCGCCTTCATCCGCTCCTATTGGTTGATTTAATCTGTAGGTGTTTAACCCAGGGTCTGGTCCTTGTTCAGATTAAGCCCCGCCTTCCTCCACTCTGATTGGTTGGTTTGATCTGTAGGTGTGTCTGTGTGCAGGTACACCAGCAGGAAGCGATCGGCGCCGTGTCAGTCTCATCTTCGACGGCCTCAGGGTTTACCGAGCAGCGACGCCGTCCTCAACTGTCCCGCCTGCATGACCACGCTGTGTCTGGACTGTCAGAGGTCAGAGGTCACGCAAGATCCACAACAACAACACAACATCTACAATAACAACACAACATCCAGATCCATTTACTCTGATAAAGGAAGAGGACGATATAATAAAGGGTGTCGATGTAAATAGCTGTTGGTGTTTGAGGGTTAAATCTGTAAAATGTGTCGGTTCAGATGGTTTTAAACATCAGTGTTTTCCATGAGGATCCATCAGAGCTGATGATGTTCTGGTTTAAATGTGCAGTTCATGACCTGATTTAACACTTTAAACCACTGTCACATTAGGTTTTGGACTCGAAGAGGTTGAATATAAAGTTGTTTATATAAGTTTAGTTTATATAAGATAGTCTTTAAACACATGAAAAAGTCTTAAACTCAGGCCGTATAATGACTTGAAATGTTTTAGAATTGAGTCTTTCAGGCAGTAAAAGTTGACTGGGTGTTAATACTTTTATAAATCTGCATTAACTTCAGTCTATTAGGAATCAATAGTAGTTCATGTATTTATTTGACCTATATTTGATGTTAGAATATAAGGTGGAAAAAGCCTCTTTTTTTACATAATATAATACAGAAGGAAAGCAGCAAATAAAGTAATTCAGAAGAATAAAACTGAAAGATTAAAATGAACTGAATGACGTAAAACTAGAGTAACTGGTGATAAAATAGAATAAAAGGACGTTCAGTAAAATAAAAAAACAAACTTTAACATTAAATATAAAACAACAACAGTCTGATGTAAATGATCTCTGTCCTGTTTATGTGTTTTCATGTCGTTATTACCTTCGCCAGGAGGTATTGTGATCACTTTGCTTTGTGTGCATGCGTGTTTGTTTGTTTGATTGTTAGCAAGGTAACTCAAAAAGTTATGGACGGATTTTCATGAAATTTTCAGGAAATGTTGATACTGGCACAAGGAAGAAATGATTAAATTTTGGTGGTGACTGGGGGGGGGGGGGGGGGGGGGGGGGGGGGGGGGCAGACGACACAGATCTGTCTTGGTGGAGGTCTGCGCTCTCCGAGTGCTTTTCTTGTCCTCATAATATAATTAACTAACTCATCCACAAATGGACAAAAGTCTGTGGACATGTTGAATTCAGGTGTTTTTTTTCTAACAATAATAATGACAATAATGATTAATGTCAGAATATAGTTTTATATTATGGGATAAATATCATTGCATTGGTTAGTTTAGGATAAATTATTATCTTTGTTTCCAAAATGCCTCAGAGATGGTTTGGACTAAATTTCTCTCAACAATGATTTTTTTTTTTTTTTCTATCCATGACTCTGATTTTAAATGTTCTTGTTGTAATTATCCAAATTACGTCCAGAAATAACGAAAAGAGACTGGGTTTAAAAAGACGCATTCCTTTTTACTGCAGCAACTTAAAAACACACACAACTTTCACAGCTCGTGGCATATGTCAAATTCCTAAGCTTCATGAGTAATGCTAAGCCTCATGGGAAACATAGTTATCTGAATGCAAACAATCTTAGCATTCAGTATTGCTTATTTTAACTCGACTTTTAACATAAATCACATATGAAATGTATTGTATGTTTTACTCAGAAATAAATTAACTGCAATTGCATATGCATCATGAAATTGTAATCACTCCAAACACAAATTACCTATACTATATCTTCCCCAAATAAAGTCACAACACTTCTACCTTTTAAATGTCTCTAATATTTTTCCTGCTCTGACTGTAAATAATAATTTTTTCCAAATCTAACCATTTACTTTGATCACGTCTCACTGAGGAAGAAAAATCTACCATTAAACTTTAAGGAAATATTGTCATTATTATGAATCTTCTCAGTCATGGAGTCCCTTAAGGCTCAGTTCTTGGACCGATGCTGTTGACCTTATATATGTTTCCTATAGGTAACTTTATAAGGACATCATGTAAGATGTCCTGTTCCTGCTGATCTGAGATAAAAACATCAATATTAATAAACAATATGATATTTATCCCATAATATAAAACTATATTCTGACATTAGTCAGTATTGTTTTGGATCCCAGACCCCTGTTAGAAAAGAATAGTTGTGTGTAATGGAAAAAATCTGGCAATACGATACAAATCGCAATACTAGAATCATGATACGATATATCACAATATGTCACAATACTGTTAAAAAGGCAATTTTTTATTGGTTTTGTTTCTTTTGTAAAGATTATTTCCTGGAAGAATTGAGTTACACCAGAAATTTGCACAAATGCTAAACACATTTTTATTTGATCCCAACAGGATCTAATGCTATATCACAAAATGCTCCTGTGTTCAAACTGAAATTCTGTTTTACAGACATTACAGTTTCAGATCCTGTTCAAATGTTCATATTCTATTAGTTCAGAACTAACATCAGAACAGTATTTTAGTTCAATCCCAACAAAGGAACTACCATTATTTAATAAAACAGTGTTAAGTAATAATAAATAAAAATATAAACAAAAAAGAAAAACAAAGATGAACCTCCACAATCTTGAATTTCCCTTGTATCTATCTATCTATCTATCTATCTATCTATCTATCTATCTATCTATCTGTCTATCTGTCTATCTGTCTGTCTGTCTGTCTAATATCTGCATTTGAATAAATTCCTAAAAGTTTTACACAGTACACAGTACAGTACTTTTAATGTCGATACAGTATCATGAAATGAAATATGACAATATATTGCAGAACTGATATTTTCTTACATTCCTAGAAAAGAAACACCTGAGTTCAACGTGTCCACAGACTTTAGTCCATTTGTGCATCAGTTTGATAAACATGCTACGAGGCTAACGGTGTGCTTTGATATTTGTGAGCTGAATCCAGGTTCTGGTTTTGTTTCTACTCAGACATGAGACGTACCGGACCCAGTACCGGGCCATGTTTGTGATGAACTGTACGGTGAAGACGGACGAGGTGTTACGGTACAAAGGCCAACCGGAGGGGAAACAGAGGAAGAGGAGGAAGAGGAGGAGGGGGCCGAAGGACGAGGACCCGAGGCCAGACCCGGAACCGGAGGGACTGGACTCAGATGAGGTCTACCACCCGGTCCAGTGTTCTGAATGTTCCACCGAGGTGGCTGTGTTCGACAAAGACGAGGTTTATCACTTCTTCAACATCCTGGCCAGTCACTGCTGAGGAAGAGGAGGAGGAGGAGGAGGCTGAAGGATCTGGACTAGGATCTGACCCTGGGGGGACTGGACTCATCAACATCCTGGCCCGTCACTGCTGAGGAAGAGGAGTATGTTTAAAACGAGGATGATGAGGATGATGATGAAGATGGAGACGTCCTGGTTCCTGGACGTTGGCTCCATTTCCAGATCTTCGTTGACATCATTTCCTGGAGTTAAAACTCAAACTTAGGTTTATTTTTCAGATGTTTGTGATGGGATGGTCTCAGCGTCTGATCAGGAACATGGACGGGTGTCAGTGTTTTGGGTTTTTTTCTTCATTCCTGACGTTTTTAATTGATCAGTTTCCTGGTTAAACCCAGATCAGGCTGGTTTTATGGTCCTCCAGGTGCAGAACGTGTGCATGTCGAGTCAATCTTCTGTTTCACTGGAGGTGAATGTTTTTACCAGAATCGTTCTGGAATAAAACCTGAACAGTTTGGACTCTGAGTCGTGTTTTTGTGTCATTTAGGTTCACACTGCAGGCCTTAAGGCTCCATTCAGATTTTTTTGCTGAAATCTGATTTTTTAAATATTTTTTTTGGACCTGGAAATAAGAAAACATAACAACCACCTTCAGGGTTATTTGATCATGTATTTCATTTACAAAGTGCACTTAAATGCACCACGCTACTGTCACCACTTCAGTGTTCAATACGAGACACAAAAAGATGTCATTGTTTCTGAGGTGCACTTGAACGCATCAGGACACAAACAGAACGTCTCTAATGCTATGTTCAGATGCAGGTAAATGTGGTTCAAATCTGATGTTTGTGTCCAGGTGTGACCTGGATCTGATCTGTTACAGACAGTCTGAACAGCACTAACTGACCCAGACCACTTTCATATGTGGTCCTAAATCTGACCAAGACTGCTTTCATATGTGGGCCTAAATCTGACCCAGACCGCTTTCATATGTGGTCCTGAATCTGATATGTATACGTAGAATGAACAGAAATAAACCCAAAAATTAACAAATAAGAATAAAATTTGAGAAACACAAACAAAATTATCAGAAATCCTACTATATAATGCATGTTCTGTGTCCATCCGCTCAATGTGTGATCAATGTTGTAGGACAGGAGGGCATTTGTACGGGTTTTCCTCAGCCTTCACAGGCCCGATCACCGTCAAACTCGCCAAATGAATACAAACATTACCTGACTAGCTACTAGGCACAATTTTATGTCCATATTCAAATGTGAGTTATGCTGGGCAATTTTAGCCTCTCATGCTATCGTACAATGGCACCACGGGTACAATGCCGCTAGTAAGTAAAATGTACAAAAAAATTATAAATTATAACAATACATGCACAAAAAATTAACAAAATTGACAAATATCAACAAAATGACGGGATTGGTGTTTTTTTTTTATCATGGTCTTTTTTATTTTCAAATGAATGACAAGAGATGACAGGAGAGTTTAAAGGTAAATATTTTGGATGTTATTTAACTTTTTTCTACTTTAAACCAAGGAGAGCAGTTGTACTTGTCATGATTCAAAGGTTATTTTGTTTTTATTTTACTCGTCGTCACATCGGTCTGTCTGTGGAACCTGAACACCTTTTATTGTTAATATCTTCAGTGTCATTTTTGCATTTCACGGGCCTGATCGGACCCCTTTGGCGTCCCGGTTTTGGTCCACGGGCCTTATGTTGGACACCCCTGGGTGGCTGTGTCCATGTCCTGTGTCCGTCCTCCGTCCGTTCTTCAGAAGTCCATCAGGTGTGTGTATGGTCCGTTGGTGTCCAGGGTCAGGACTTGTCTGTTTCCGTACGTCCCATGTTTGACCGTCACGGCAGTGGCGTTGGCGTCTGAGGCGGCAGCGCTGGCATTCACTTCCTTCTCACACAGAGCCACGAAGGTGTCGTAGAGCCGCAGCCCGTCCTCTTTGCCCACGTTGCCGTGGTACTGCATGGCGCGACCTTTGACCTTCCCGCCCAGCGTGGCCTGGGGGACGACCAGGACGCTGCCCGGAAGCTCCAGCACCGACGCCATCTTCCCCGACGGCGACTCGCACAGACGGAGGTTCAGCAGCGTCGACACTGTGGGTGGAGCAGAGACGGGGGGGTCAAACATACGGCCCCCGGACCCGAACCGGGACGCCACAGGGTCTGATCTGGTCCACGAGACGAAGATATTAACGATCAAAGACGTTCAAATCATTTTAGTTCAGGTTCCGCGTTCAGACCAGTATGAAGTCAAATATTTACACAATAACATGTAAATAATAACTAGAAATTATTCTCATTGCTTTAGCATAAAAAAGTAAAAATACATCAACATATTTACATTTACAAACTATCCTTTAACAACAACAACAAAAAAAGTGAATATACTGAAATGTCTTAAGAGAAATAAGTGGAATTTTAACATTTTGTTCATGTTTCTCAAGTTTTTTTTTTTGCTTTTTTTTTTTTAGTTTTAGTTCTTATTGTTTATTTTGTTCATTTTTGGAAAATTGTGCTTATTTCTGTTAATTTTCTTCATGTTTCTTCTATTTTTGTTTATGTTTTATTCTTGTTATTGTTTATTTTGTTCATATTATTAATTTTTGCTTAAATTTCGCTTATTTCTGTTAATTTTCTTCATGTTTCTTAAATTTTTGTTCATGCTTTAGTCTTGTTATTGTTTATTTCATTCATATTTGGTTTTTTTGGGGGGGGGTTTTTTGCAGTTTTTTGGTCAAAATTTGTCCATTTTTAACATTATTTATAGCTTAATAAGTTATTTCTTGACATAATTTTGGGCTGTGAATAAAAAATGTGAATAACCTGAAATGTGTGAATATAAATCAGTGTAATTAGACCAATATTCTGCCTGTTATTAAATGTGTGTATTTGTAGACCCACTGTGATCTGTACGTTGTAATGTACATGCGGAAATGATAAACTGAGGCCAAATATTGATAAAATTACACAGATTTTTCTTCGGAAATTTCCAATTGCTCATGTTACTCACATTTTTTAAAGGATAGTTTGTCCATAGTACATATTTTCAACATGTAATTTTACTTTTTTCACTCTAAAACACGGCGACAAATCTATAGTTGTCATTATTTATAGTTTATTCTGTTCTTATTTTCCTGGTTCTGATCCACTTTAGATCATATTGGGCTGAATGTGGAACCTGAACTAACTTTTTTGGTGATTTTAACATCTTTGTTTATTTATATCTTCATCCCATGGGCCATACTGGACCCTGTGGCGGCCCGGTTTTGGTCCACAGGCCTCATGTTTGACAACCCCGCTTTAACATGTCATATCTGTACAGGTTTAAGAACTCAGGTGAGGTGAAACGGACCCATCTTCGGCAGGATTTCATCTGTGGCTCCTTTAAAGAAACAGATGTAGATGACCATCCCTCTGTCGATCTGAGAAGAAACAAGAAAACATCAACTCAAACTAAAGGAAACACTATTAATGTCACTAATACTTTATATTATCAGGACTGTGACTGTTATCAGGATCATCTGGTTCACATCTGCAACAAAACTTTAATGTTTTACTTCATTTACATCATAGAAGTTGATGCTGAACCAACATTTTAACATTTTAATTCTTACAAAATCAGACACTACAGATGTGTTTTTACATCTTTAATGAATAAGTGAAAACCAGAAATGAGTCTTTATCTTTCACTTTGTCTTTCACTTTTGTCTTTAATTTTAACAATGACTT
This sequence comes from Sphaeramia orbicularis, assembly GCF_902148855.1. Lineage (NCBI taxonomy): Eukaryota > Metazoa > Chordata > Actinopteri > Kurtiformes > Apogonidae > Sphaeramia > Sphaeramia orbicularis. The sequence continues at coordinate 10,314,491 of NC_043978.1, read as the reverse complement.
TTCTCTCATTAAACTCAGAACATCTGTTTATTCTGTACATATATTAATGATTTTTAGGGTGAGGTTTAGGCACTGGTTAGGTTTAGGAAAAGATAACAGACGTGGGTTTGATGCAGAAGAAGAGTTTTAAAGATGTGATTAAAAATGACTCCTAATATCTGAGCTAAAAGTGGAAGATGTAGGTATGAGACCTGGGTCTAAAAGGTTATTTTGGAGGATTTTTTTTTACAATTAAAAGGGTTAATTTTCCTGTCAAATGGTGCTTCCTGATGGGAGTGGATTCATTTCATAAGGATGAAGATGAAAAACCTAAAACACAAAACAAAAAAACCCTCCTAAAACCATCAGTTTACATGGATGTTAAGGGTCTGTTACGAGTTTACAAGGAAAATACTGTGGATTTAATGGGTGTTTTTATTCATCTGTGTTCATTTTTTGCTTCATAAAATCCTTTCAGTGTGAGATGTAATTAAACTCACTTCTTTTTCATTTCAGAAACAGGAAGAGAAAATGCAGAGAGTTGAGGAAACTAAATGATGTGTTTTTGGGGTTTTTTTTTAATATATGATTTTAATGACACAGAAAAGATCCAGGACTGATTTAAATCTGGTTTTTGTAAATGAATGAATGAAACCCAGATGTTTGATCTAAATCTAACTCCCTGTTGGACCCGGTCCCTTGTTGGACCCGGTCCCTGTGGTCCACATGGACAGGTGTGTCCTCACCTGGACGTACCGGGCCTCGGAGTCCTCCCGGGCCGGTTCCACCTGGAGTCTGGCCTGGAGACACTGCTGCAGCACCGCCCGGGCCACCGGAGCCCCGGCGCTGTCCGCCATCCCGCACCGAACACCGGACACACGGCTTTACGTCCAGGAACCGGGATCTATGGAAACCAAAAGGAAAACTACGTGAACACACTTCCGCGTTACGTCAGATTGCGTCAGATTACGTCTGCCTCACAGTGTAAGGCTGCGCTTTATTTTCGCACTCATGCTTTGATTCAGCGATTTATTTGGTCAAATGAGGGATATTAACATCAAAATATAAAATTAAATACACTCAAAACTAGTTCAATAAAAAAAAACTAAATATTTTAAGCGTGATTTTTAAACTTGTGGAAATATTTAACAGTAATATTAACATTTAATAGTTTTAATGTGAATATTTTTTGGTCATTATAAATACTTTTAAAAAATAGAATTAAATAATACATAAAAAACTGTAAATTTAAAACGAAAATACGAATAATATTGCACCACTGAATATCGTAGCTGTACAGTTCTTAGTCAGTTAGTGTCATTTATTTGATTAAAGCATAAAAATTACAGAGTTATGCAATCAAAAATAACATTTGTGATTAAAAAAATACATAAATAGAAGAAAAATTAACGCGTCTCAGGATTGTACGCATGCGCACTATGCGCAGCTCTGATGCTTACGAGCGGAGCTAAACATGGCGCAGTTTACTTACAGCAGATTGAATCATTTACTGAGACTATCAGTAAATAAACCGTCACTTTTACGAACAGGGGTAGAATTAACTGACGGACCTGCCTGTTATGTGCAGTTCGTTCGCCGCCAGGTGAGTTTAATGACTTTAACTGCGTCAGAAACACAGTTTGATGCTCCTATTAACACGGCTAGCTAACAAGTTAGCGTCAGTCACGACCGGAAGTACTAAATCTAACCAAAACAGACAACAGTAAAATAAAACAATAAAATGTTAACGTTACATCAGCAAATGGGATTCAAGTGTTTTTTTTACCATAATATTCTAGCCGATATGCATTAATGTTAGTACATATATATATATATATATATATATATATATATATATATATATATATATGTATATATATATATATATATATATATATATATATATATATATATATATCGGAGTAAAACTAGAGTAACATATTTGCCAGATCCTGATAAATATTTGTGTATTTTTATTTTTTACAGGTCAGTTATTCAGTCAGATCATAAAGATGTGAGGCAGTACAGCTAAATTAAATCTGTGTGTCAGAAAAGAGCAATAAAAACAGTCAGATGTGAAACAAGGCTGATGTAAGAGAAAATACAGTGATGTTTTTGTCACATGTTGAACTTTTCATTGATTTCATAACATTATTAATCATATGCCAAACAAGACATAAAATAAATCAACAGATCAAACCCAAAGACGATGATGTCTGATGTGTTACTGGAAGTCAGTTCATGTGTGTTGTAGTTCTGGAGTTCATGCCCTCAAGTCTGACCCTCATGTTATTAAATCCTCTTCACGTTGTGTCCTGTGTTTTTGTCTGTGTCTGTGTCCCAGAGGTCGGTGGACAGTAAGACGTTACAGGAGAGACAGAGGCAGCAGATGGCCAAAGGTCTGCCCAAACAGAAGCCCATCACAGGCGTTAAACAGATCATCGTCGTAGCTTCAGGAAAAGGTGGCGTTGGAAAGTCGACGACGGCAGGTACGGACATGGACAAGTACCGGAAGATTTTAGATTTATGGAAAAACTGTCGCTATCTAACCAACTATTAATCAAAAATATGTGAAAATATGTTCTTACACTCAAACGATTAGTATATACTTAAGATTTTAAGTTCAAATAATAACTATTTGTTAGGTTTGTTGCTGTTTTTGTTAGAAATAATGGGGTTTTCTTTCACAAAATTTTTTGACACATCAAAGTAAGAGAATAACAGCTGAAAATATAAAATAATAAATCATTAGTCATTGTAATATTATCCTGTGTTTTGTGGTTCACTGTTTCTAGGAGGAAGTTTTGCTGCTGTGTGAACATATTTGTTCATATTTGCTCATGTTTTTTTGTGTGTGTCTCTTTAGTGAATTTAGCTCTGGGACTTTCTGTCAATGATCCAGTAAGTTTCCGTTTCATTTCACGTTTTTAGAATAGAATAGAAGAGAATAGAATATCTTTATTGTCATTATAACAAGTACAATGAAATGTGAAAGTGCCATCCAATCTGTACATCATGATGTTTACTATAAACACACAAATAATAGCAGCTGAAATAAATAGACAAAAAAACAAGCAGAAACCCAACACACACACACACACACACACACACACACACACACACACACACACATACATACATTCTGTTACTGACTTAGACTTAGACAAACTTTATTGCTCCACAAGGGAAATGACTTGGTCACAATAGCTCAGTTACATATAAAAACACTCTTGAAAAAACACTAGCAAGAAAGGAACGTAAGTGTGAAGAGATAAGAGAAATAAATAATATAAACAGAATACAGTAATAAAGCTGAAAAAAAAAACTAAACTTTCTTTTGTCTGTTGTTGTTGTCCAGCTGCTGGTGTCTATTCCATGTAATTGTCCTTCTCTGTTCACTTAAAGGTGGTTCTGCTTCAGTTGAAATAATAACAGTGTTCTCTCTGTTTCAGTCCAAGTCTGTGGGTTTGTTGGACGCTGACATTTACGGTCCATCCATCCCCAAACTGATGAATCTGAAGGGAAACCCAGAGCTGTCAGACGGTACAAAGCAGAATATAGAATAGAATAGAACAGAATAGATTAGAATAGAATACAATAGAATCTAGTCCCCACACAGTGTCCACAGCATCTTACGTCTGTCCCGTTCTTTCCAGATAATCGGATGCTCCCACTCATCAACTACGGCATCCCCTGGTCAGTCCATCCACTTCAGTTTTGTTCACGATGCTTCAGTGTGATCTGACTGTGACCTGTGACCTTTGACCCCTGTCCCTCAGCATGTCCATGGGTTTCCTGGTGGAGGACGCGGCTCCCATCGTGTGGCGGGGGCTGATGGTGATGTCGGCCATAGAGAAGCTGCTCAGACAGGTGACAAGAAGGTCCGGAGGGTTTAAAATCCACTCATTCATGTTTGGTTTTTAAGGTGGATGTGTGTGTTTTTAAGGTGGACTGGGGACGGTTGGACTACCTGGTGGTGGACATGCCCCCGGGGACAGGGGACGTCCAGCTGTCAATCACACAGAACATCCCAGTATCAGGTCAGTTCATCTTCATTCAGTTCCATCTGAATGTTCTCTGTTCTTGGTAGGGCTGTAAGAAAATATCGGTTCTGCAATATATCGCGATATTTCATTTCACAATACTGTATCAATATTAAAAAGTACTGTATCGATATTTTTAGGTATTTATTCAGCTGTGGATTGTGTGGAGGTTCATTTTAGTTTTTTAGTTTTTCTTTTTTGTTTATATTTTATTTATTATTATTTAACACTTTTATTCAATAATGTTAGTTCCTTTGTTGGGATTGAAACTAAAATAATGTTCTGATGTTAGTTCTGAACTAATAGAATATGAACATTTGAACAGGATCTTAAACTGTAATGTCTGTAAAACAGAATTTCAGTTTGAACACAGGAACATTTTTGATATAACATTAGATCCTGTTGGGATCAAATAAAAATGTGTTTAGTATTTGTGCAGATTTCTGATGTAATTCAATTTTTCAAGGAAATAATAATTTTTAAAAAAGAAACAAACAAAAAATTGCCTTTTTAACAGTATCATGATATATCGTGATATATCATATCGTGATCCTAGTATTGTGATTTGTATCGTATCGCCTGATTCTTGCAAATACACACCCCTAGTTCTTGGATCATATTATTGATTATTGAAGGTTTTCCAGTCGGTTTAAGGGGTTTTTTTGGTTTGTTTTCCAGGCGCCGTCATCGTGTCGACGCCACAGGACATCGCTCTGCTGGACGCTCGTAGAGGAGCAGAGATGTTTAAGAAAGTCAACGTACCGGTGAGAAATGCATTCATTTACATAAATATCACACATGTTTTATTATTAGAGGTTCAGACCGAACCCACAGTGAATGACTGTAGAGAATTTGCACCGTCACTTTACCCTGGATCCTGGAACAGTCTAGATCAGGGCTCTCAAACTCATGTTCTTTCAGGTTCCACATTCAGCCTGATTTGATCTCCAGTGGGCCAAACCAGTAAAATAATAACCGAATAACCTATAAATAATGACAACTGCAAATTTTTGTCTGTTTTTTAGTGCAAAAAACCCCCATTAAATTATGAAAATACTTACTTTTATAAACTATCCAAACAAAAAAGATGTGAATAACCTGAAAAAAACTGAAATTTCTTAAGAAAAATCAGTGCAATTTTAACAATATTCTCCTCAACTTATCATTTCTCCATGTGCATAATGGATCAGATCTACAAAGACACCAAACACTGAGGAACAGGAAGAAAAGAGTTCAAATTGTGCTGAATTTTCTTTAGACATTTCAGGTTGTTCATATTTGTTCAGGTTATTCACATTTTATTGTTACAGGATAGTTTGTAAATGTAAATATTTTCATAACATAATGTTATTTTTTGCACTAAAACAAAGAAAAAAATTTGGAGTTGTTAATTCAAGGTTTTTTGCTTAATTCAAGATTTTTTGCTAAATTTAACTTTTTTTTTTTTTTTGGCTTAATTCAAGATTTTTTTACTTGATTGACGTTTTTTTTGTTGTTGCTAAATTCAAGATTTTTACCTCAATTCAAGCAAATTTTTTTTTTTTTGCTTAATCCAATTCAAGACTGTGGAATTTTTGCACCATGCAAATTCATCCCATGGGCCGGATTGGAACCTTTGGCATTTGGCCCCTGGCCCACATGTTTGAGACCCCTGTTCTAGGATATTTGCATTTTAAGAAGTAATTATTGATGTAAACTGTTATTATTATATTATTACTGTAACTGTTACCATCCATATTAACCACATGTGTCAAACATGTGGCCTGGGGGCCAAAACCGGCCTGCCAAAGGGTCCAATCCGGCCCCTGGGATGAATTTGTGAAATACAAAAATTTCACTTAAGCTATTAACAATCATTTGTAGTTTAGGAGCCAAATTCAGCCCAATTCAATCTTCAATGGGTCAGAACAGTAAAATAATATCATAACAACCGATAAATAATGACAACTCCAAATTTTTCTCTTTGTTTTAGGGGAAAAAAAAAAAAAAAAAGTTTAATTACATGAAAAAGTTTACATTTACAAACAGTCCTTGCCTGAACAAATATGAACAATATGAAATGTTTTCAGAGAAGTAAGAGCAATTTCTTGTAATAATATTGTGTCTGTTATTAAACGTTTTGTGTCTTTGTAGATCGCGGACGCATAATATTGTTAAAATTGCACTTACTTTTCTTTATAAATTTTAGTTTGTTCATGGTTGTTTATGTTATTCACATTTTCTTTAAAGGATAGTTTGTAAATGCAAACATTTTCTTGATGTAATTTAACTTTTTTCACTCTAAAACATAGTGAAAAGTTTGGAGTTATATTTATTTTTTTAAATATATATTATTTTTATGTTATTATTTTACTGGTTCTGACCCTCCTCAGATCATATTGTGCTAAATGTGGCCCCTGAAGCCCTGATATAAACTGATTTTGTATTAATTTCAGTTCATGTTGAGGAAGGATGTCAAACTCCTGTTAGTTCGGGATCCACATTCAGACCAGTATGAGCTAAAGTGGATCAGAACCAGGAAAATAAGAACAGAATCACCTTGAAATAATGACAAATACAAACTTATATCTATATTTTAGAGTGAAAGAAGTAAAATTACATTATGAAAGTGTTTACATCTACAAACTGTCCTTTAAAAAAATGTGAATAACATGAACAAACTGAAATTTAAGAAAAATAAGTGTAACTTTATCAGTATTCTGCCTCAGTTCATCATTTCCACATGTTCAGTATAATGTACAGATCACAGTGGATCTACAAACACACAACATTTGATAACAGGCAGAATATTGGTACAATTAACACTGATTTATATTCAGACATTTCAAGTTTTTCACATTTTTATTCACAGCCCAAAATTATATCAAGAAATAACTTATTAAGCTATAAATAATGTTAAAAAATGACAAAATTTAACCAAAAAACTGTAAAAAAAAAAAAAAAAAAAAAAAAGAACAAAAATTTTAAAAATATGAAGAAAATGGACATAAATGATCAAAATTTTCTAAAAAAAAAAAAAATTTAAATGTGAACAAAATAAATAATATCAAGAACTAAAATTGGAAAAAAAAAAAAACTTGAGAAACATGAACAAAATGTTAAAATTCCACTTAGTTCTCTTAAGATGTTTCAGTTTATTCCCTTTTTTTTATTAAGGATAGTTTGTAAATGTAAATATTTTCATGTAATTGTACTTTTTTAATCCTAAAAAGAAGATAATTTGTAGTTGTTTAATAACAGAGAGAATTGTGTTCCAATTACTCTTACATCTTTTCTCAAATATGAACAAAATAAATATGAACAAGAATTTAAAAAATCAACACAAATTTGAGAAACATGAACAAAATGAACAGAAATAAGCAAAATTTACAAAAACATGTAACAAATATGAACAAAATAACAGGAACAAAACATGCACAAAAATCAACAAAATGATGTTAAAATTCCTCTTCATTATATTTAGACGTTTCAGGTTATTCACATTTTTTTGGACAGTTTGTAAAAGTAAATATTTTCATGTAATTTTACTTTTTTACACTAAAGCAAAGAGAGACATTTGTAGTTGTCATTATTTATAGGTTACTAGGATTAACATGATTTTTAACATCATTGATCATTAATATCTTCAGTGTGATTTTTACATTTCATATATTCATCCTTTGTGAGGGACTGGACTGGGTTTTGGACCAGGGGTCGTATGTTTGACCCCACTGGTGTGACTGGGTGGTTTATTTAATCTGATGCATGAATCTGGTTCCCAGGGTTATTATCGTTAACGAAAACTAACGAAATGATAAAAACTAGAAATGGAAAAACATTTTCATTAACTGAAATAAATAAAAACTAGAATTAAAAGAAAAATGCTAACTAACTGAAACTGTATTGTGTGCTTACAAAAACTAAAACGGATAAAAATTATGGATAGAATTACCTTTGTTTTCGTCTTTGTCAATGTCGGATTGATACGAAATTGATTTATTTCGCTCTAACAATCTTAGCTAGCGGCACCATACGACACTTGACGGTCCGTCACTTGTGGTTTCCAGTCGTCTTCTGGTCCCCACTCTACCTGGAAACATGGAGACTAAAGTTGGGAGAAAGCAGCAGAGTCCTGTCTGGGATTTATTTGAATACGACGGAGAAGAAGAGAAAAGATATAAAGAAACTAAAACTAAGCATTTACAAAAAAATCAAAACTAATAATCACTATCAAACCTGCTCTAAAAATGAATTAAAACAAACTGAATTAGAGAAAAAAAGCCAAAACTAAATAAAACTAAACTAGAATGAAAAATCCAAAACTATTGGAACCTTGGTGGTTCCATATGGATGAAAGTGTCTTCAAAGCCTGAACATAAACCATCAGTAAAAACACATGTAAAGTGGAACGGGTCCAGAGGTGTTTTATTGTCCAGTCTGTGTTTGTGCTTCGGGTTCTGCAGGTTCTGGGTCTGGTCCAGAACATGAGCGTCTTCCAGTGTCCCAACTGCCACCATCAGACCCACATCTTTGGCTCGGATGGCGCCCGGCAGCTCGCCCAAACCCTGGGAGTTCCATTTTTAGGTAAATATGAGGGGACGGAACCAGTCCAGTCCAGTACCTGTGGTTTTAAAGAGGAGGAAACACTGACACCAGGTCAGGCAGACCACTGTCCTCCAGAGTGGGGGTCTACTCCAGGTTTCTGCCTGGTAAAGGTCATTTTTAGTCCATAGGTCCAGTGGGTCTGATGGATCTGATGGATCTGATGGACTGTTGGTATCAGCTGTTCGTTTGTTCTTCCGTAAACAGTTTTTCCAGAATCTTCGCTGAAACCGTCAGATTGAGTTGATATTTGTTGTGGACCATCTTTGGGGTCGGGTCTACCACGAATGTTCAAAGAATTGTGAAATATGGATTTTTTAATTTTTTATGAACTTTTTAAATTTTCCAAATCCCCATTAGTTTAAAAATGTCTCGTTTGTCTTTATTCCATTTTCATTCCAGTGAATCCACTGTAATTACTATTATATATAATATTTCTGCTTCAGCATTAGAGCTGCACAATATATTGTTTGAGCATCGTCATGGCGATGTACATGTGCACAATAGTAAATGAACTGGACGTGTTCTCATCTAAGGGGACCTGACACACACTGCACACAGACATCCACCATAGAGGTCGACCAATTATCGGTCGGGGCGATTATCGACGCCGATATTTGGAAACTTGAGGTATATCGGTATCGGCCTTTTTTTAATCCGACGGGCCGATATTAAGAAATCAATTTAAAACTGGGTTATTTAGGCTCAGATACAGCCGAACCCCCCCCCCCCCCTCTCTCTCTCTCTCTCTGTCTCAAACTATCCACCCCGCACCCTCTTGGATTTGGTCTCTTTGATTGGTTGAGGCGGAAGCTGTCCTCACACACAGACTGGGACTGACTTGGGATGAGACTGTGTTCTACACATTTTCTCCATTACTATTATATAGAGCGTTTAGAGCCAGACTGATGAACTCATGTTCTGGTAAAAGCTCATCAGACTCCACCTTAGCGTGCTTCCCTAAAACAAGTGAGCTGAGTTTTTTATGCTCTCTCTTACTCACACACACATGCTTTTCTATCACAGACTGTTTCCATCTCCTTATTATCAGCAGTCTAATTCACACACGTCAGGAGGTAATCTGAGTTAGCAGAGCTGCCGCTAATGTTTACTCTGCTCTGACGTTCTTCTGAAACATTAGTAGTAGTTGTGAGATGTAGAGCACAGGGATGTTTAGTACAGTTTCAGAAGAGTTTTCTGCATTTACTTTTGACACGTGTGTTTTCTCTCCAGAGCTTCTCACACGAGAAAACTTCGCCTCTCTGCGGTGTGTACCCTTCCGCGTCGAAATCTGACGCGGAAGGGGTACCCCCCTGCGTCAAATAGTGCCGCTACGGGGCTCTGACCGCATGCGTCGATTTCTGACTATTTGGGGTGAGACTGTGTTGGTATGTAATGTAATAGTGTGTGTTTGCGTTAAAGTCACATGAAAAACACTACAACTCACAACTACTAATGTTGCTGTGAACTGTCTAGTCCTATGATCTGAAAATTAAAGTGAAGATGAGAGAGAGAGTCAAATTCAGAAGTGATTTATCTGAACATGGTGGAACATTTTAAATCCTGTGTGAGCTCATTAAAGCCCTAAAGGCTGTTTGTGTTCTGTCAGGAGTTTAACTGCACTCATAGCAACTATTATACTTTTTATGTAACTTTTGTCATATTAATCATTAATAATGTAGCAACATAGTTTTGAATGACAGGGTCCCTACTATCACATGGTAAAATATAAAATTTAATAATGAAATCAACTAAAGGCTTCCCAAATGCTGTAATAAATGAAGCATATGTCAGCATGTGGCCCAAGAGTTTACAAGAGTCTCCCTGTATTTTTGTTGTGTTTAAACTTAAAACAAATATAAGTCATTATAGTTATATTTCAATTTTACTTTATTTACTGTGGAAAAATTTCAGGGAGCTATTTATTTAAGCTTTTTTTCAACTTTATTAGAGATGCTTCTGAGTCTAGGAAATCCATGCACTTCTGGAGCTATTATTTTCTATTTGTTTGATTAAATAAACATGCTTTAGGCATTTAAACGAAGTTCAGTGTTTGCATTATTCAAAAATTTTCACGCCAATTTTTACACTTTTAGTGCAAATGAATATCGGCTCCAAATATCGGTCATCAGCCTCCTCTAAGTACTAATAATCATTACCAGTATCAGCCCTGAAAAACCCATATCGGTCGATCTCTAATCCACCAATCACAATCCTTCTTAATTAGTTTGCTGAAGCAGACCACGCCCCCTGCACATGGAGTGAGTCGCTGGTAACAACATTGAAAAATGAGCAACGAACCAGAGAAACTCACAGAAAACTAAGACTTGGTGCCAAAAAGAAAAGCAACGTCATTTATCTGGAATTATTTCAGCTACAGAAGGATGAAACTGAAACATGTGTTCTGTGTCGACACAACCAGAGGAAACACAACTAATTAATTTGACCATTTACGTCGACACCACACAGCTGTTATATCCTCCTGAGTAGTTTTTCATATCGCAGGGTTAAAAAAAATCACGTCAGTTTTTTCCAATATTGCACAGCCCTATTCAGAATTTATTGTCGGTTCTTGTTAAAGTTTGTTTGCATTTAGAGTAAATAAATGTGTAAATAAACAGGACATTCATTAGTCAGACGTCTGCACATATTTCACCCTCTGACTAAATAAAGGACTCAGAATACTTATTTTTCATAGATTTTTCATAATTTGTTTGTTTGTTTATTTAGACTATAACATTAAAACCAAACCACAAAAAGATTTATTTAAAAAGAAAGAAAGACATTGGAAAAGGAGCAGGATGACGTTTATCTTCTAATCTCCCTCCCTCTTACGCCATCCTTCTACCTGTCCTAAACAGTTTTAATAGATGTTTAATTTGTTGAACAGACGGAGGTAGAGGAGGATGTTCTCCACTGGGGTTGATCTGTAGAACCATGACAGGATCAGAACTTATGATAGAAACCTGGATTAGATCTGACGTCTGTCCATCTGTCTGTGTGTAGGTGATGTTCCTCTGCATCTGAACATCAGAGAAACATCGGACAAGGGAAAACCAGTGGTCATCTCCTCCCCTGACAGCCCAGAGGTCAGCTCTGTTCTGTTCTGTTCTGTTCTGTTCTGTTCTGTTCTCTTCTGTTCTGTTCTCTTCTCTTCTCTTCTCTTCTCTTCTCTTCTCTTCTCTTCTCTTCTCTTCTCTTCTCTTCTCTTCTCTTCTCTTCTCTTCTCTTCTCTTCTCTATTCTATTCTATTCTATTCTAATTAATTCTTTTCTGTTCTGTTCTATTTTATTCTCTTCTGTTATTTTATTCTGTTCTATTCATTCCAGTTCTTTGTTGTTCTGTTGAATTGTATGTTCTATGCTGTTCTAGTCATTTCTGTTCTATTCTATTCTATTCATTTCTATTCTATTCTATTCATTTCTATTCTATTCTGTTCTATTCTGTTATTTTATTTTCTGTTCTATCCTATGTTATTCTACTCTATTCTGTTCTATACTATGTTATTTTCTTCTATTCTTTTCTATTCTATTCTATTGTATTCTATTCTATTCTATTGTCCAGATCTGTCCCCAGGTTCATTCGTCTGTTTTATGTGTTTGTTTGTTTGTTTGTTTGTCATAGGCGGAGGCATACAGGAAGGTGGCGTCCGCCGTCGTCCAGAGGTTAGAGGTCATTAACAGCTGACGTTAACGAGGACGTCTGTGTCAAACCCAATGACAGAGTCGTAAACACCGACAACTACAGCTGGGTTTATAAAAACACCACAGTTTCAAACCCAGGACACATCAGAGGGCTTTGGAGGACTTTTCTGTGTCTTTATTCCACTGATTCTCACTTACAAACCCACACAAATGTACAAATACAAAAACAAATGCATCTGATAAAACTGTTGCGTTGTGCAGTTTCCAATAAAGGCAATTATTTAATGTAAAAAAATAAAAAAAACAAAACGTGTCCTTTCGTGGGTCTCAGGAGGATAAACACCATCAAACATGAACCAGGCCTCCGAGCCTCCAGGGGGCGGTCCAGACCTACAGGGGGCGGTCCAAACCTACAGGAGGTGGTCCAGACCTCCAGGGAGCAGTCCAGACCTACAGGGAGTGGTCCAGACCTACAGGGAGTGGTCCAAATCTACAGGGGGCGGTCCAAACCTATAGGGGGCGGTGCAGACCTCCTGGGAGCAGTCCAGACCTACAGGGAGTGGTCCAGACCTACAGGGAGTGGTCCAGACCTACAGGGAGTGGTCCAGACCTACAGGGAGTGGTCCAAATCTACAGGGGGCGGCCCAAACCTGAGGAAGTCCAAGCTGCTGTTAGTCTGAATCTGCCAAAGGAAGGAGCACACGCTCAGCTTCATGTTCAGTCTCTGAAGACAAAACTGGTGAGAGCTGATCTGAAACCTGCTTCATTTAGTACCTGACTCTGTTCCAGCCTTTTAGACCCAATAATCAAAGGTAAATGTGGACATATTTAACCCCAGGATGGACCTAATGATGACCTCAAAGAAATGCACAAAAAAAGATTATCCTCTTGCTCTGATCCATCCCATAATTAATGAATTTATAATCAAATATTGGGTCCAAAAGTAGGACCCAAATATGGACATTAAATCTCCCTAGGTGTCAGTGCATTAGATGTGTAAACGTGTGTAAATGCTCTTCTATAGACTAAATAAAGACACTGTGTTCAGTGTGTCCATCCTAGTGGTTTTTCTAATCCACACGTGGGTTTGTCATCAGTCTCAGTCTCCGTCCAGGTTTGGTGGGGAACCCATTGTGTCCACTGGTGTTACATACAGAACCTGAACATTTAAATGCATATAAATCGTGAATAATTTTGCAACAGCGGTCATGTTTCTCAGACACTCTGCCTTGAATTTTTACTTCAATTCCCAAATAAAATATAAATAAATACATAAATAAAAACAAAGATGAACAAACCCCAAACATGCACTTTGAACCATATTCTGCCTGGTACTAAATGTTTGGTGCATTTATGGATCCACTGTGATCTGTAGTTGTGTTAATGAATGGGTGAATGTGAGGAATCGTAAAGCACTTTGGGCACCATGAAGGTGTAGAAAATGCTCTATATACGTTCACTTCATTTACCATTTACCATAATGATAACAGATGGAATATTGTAGAAATTGTTCAAATTTTAGTTCCAAACTCCAAAATTTTAACAATATTCTGCCTGTTACCAAATGTTTATGTAACACTGTGTGTAAATGTACATGTATAAATAATAAGTCGAGGCATAATATTGTTAAAATTGCACGAATGCTTCAAATGAAATTTCTGTTTTTTCAGGTTATTCACATCTTTTTTGTAAAATGTAAATATTTTCATAATGTAATTGAGGGTTGTTTGTACTAAAACAAAAAGAAAAACTTGGATTTGTCATTATTTATAGGTTATTAAGTCATTATTTTACTGGTTCTGGCCCGCTGGAGATCAAATTGGGCTAAATATGGCCCCTGAACCAAAATGAGTTTGACAGCCATGAGTTAAACCAGGACAGAAGTGCAGAAAATACCACACACTGCAGTAAACTGCGGCAGAACCAGGTGCAGTTCCAGGGTTGACCAGCAGATGGGGAAAACTGCACATGTTCTAAACCTGTCATGTTCTGCTGGAATAATCCTCCCATTATTCAACTGTTTGAGTCTGCGCACTCCAACATTCACCTCTGACACTCTGGAAATGACACATTTGGACAAATACTCATCTTTTATTTGGTGTTTTCACTCACTTTTCTGGGATTTTTCTCTTTTTTTTATCTTTTGGAGTGTTCTGTTCTGAGAGTTAAATGAAGAGAAAATATCTGAATTTTATGTTTGTTTTTTTCCCCATTGGTTTTATTATTGAACAGATCAGCTTCATCTTCTTCAGTGTGTCACATTTGCATTTTTTAACCTGTGAAAATCCAGTTTTATCACCATAAATATAAACCTAAAACTAAGAACTGAACCCAAACATGTGAAACTCTTCTGTCTTTTTTGTCTCATCTCTGTTCATACTTTTACTTCTGTCAAACATTTAATTTCACCTCTTTTTCTTTGATACTACATGCATATTTTTCCATGAATGAACTAAATCACAGGAACGTGCTGCAGTGCATTCTGGGTAATGTAGTCCTCCAACACCATATTGCTGTAAAGGTGACATTTTAACTCTACATTCTATTAGTTTCATCTTTTTCTTTCCATTCTTCAGTTTTTTCCCTCATTTAAGGAATTTATGTGATTAAAACTGAAATAAGTGAACAGACAGAGGCATTTTGTGAGGTGAAAACTCTGAGTCTACTGGTTTACAACCACTTCAACAAACACCGTTTGATTAGATAATAATAATAATAACTAGAAGCACTCGGAGAGCACAGACCTCCGCCAAGGCTGATCAGTGGGCCCCCCGTGGGCCCCCCGTGGGCCCCCCCCACCGCCGATCACCCCCAAAAGTTAATCATTTCTTCCTTATCCCATTTCCAACAAACCCTGAAAATTTTATCAAAATCTGTCCATAACTTTTTGAGTTATGTTGCACACTAACGGACAGACAAACAAACAGACAGACAAACAAACCCTGGCAAAAACATAACCTCCTTGGCAGAGATAATATTAATAATAATAATAATAATAATAATAATAATAATAATAATAATAATGATAATAATTTTTTTTCCTATCACACTTTTAAAGGCACCCAAACCCCTTTTCTTATTTATTTATTTATTTTATTTTATTTATTTATTTATTTATTTATTTATTTATTTATTTATTTTATTAGATGATGGTAATGTCCATATCTATATAAATTTCATGTAGACTTGAAATTGTAAAAAAAAAATTTTCTGTGCATTTCCCAGATGCCTGTTCAAGCTAAATGTGTTCCATACAGACCCTAGTTAACCCGCCCCCCGCCCCCAGCTCTCTGAGTAATACATGCAATGGAAAAATGATTAGTGGTTTCAGTCCCATTTCAAAAAAACCCAAAACACAGTTCTTTGTTTCAAATCCACATGTTTGGGTTTGCAGACGTCAGATCCTTGAATGTGGAAAATGACCTTAAACCTGAGCTGTTGTCACTTATACAGTAACGTTTTTTTTTTATGTATGTTTCATTTACTATTAAATCACATTTTTGTGTTTATTGTTTTCAAGACTGTGAACCTGTTAACATGACCATAAAAATCTGATAACTGGGACTAATCCGATAATAAATCAGATCTGACGTGTTTACAGTCGCTTCATGAATGCAATAATTAAAAACTGTGGTTTACATGTTTACGTCCATTATTGGATTTCTTTCAGAGTTCGTACGTATATGTTATGGTGTAAAACATACACTTCCTGTCATTTTCTAAACATCCAGTCTTGTCTTGTTGCCCATGGCAACGCCTATGATGACAGTGTTAGCTGTCCTAATGTGGGAGGAGCTAATAAGACGACAAAACAGGTGACATGTTGCTGCTATCCTTCAGTTTCTTTCTTTGTTTCCTTTTTTCCTCAGACTCACAGTGTCGCCGTGTAACTTCAGTTTATATAGATTTTTTTTTTTTTTTTTACATGTGCAGATGTAAAAAAAACTAAATAAATCAGATGAACCTGTTTACGTGTGTGAAGACATCAGAGTGTCGGGGACAAATCTAGGTGTGTTAATCTGATTTATTATAATCAGATTACTGCTATTATTGGATAAAGCCGATCAGATTATCCTGTTTACATGATCAATAATTATCTGATTACTCCAGTAATCGGATACTGATCAGAGTATTGGTGTGAATGTAAATGGACTCGGTGACAAAATAAACTTCAACAGTTCGTCATCAGATCACATGTTCAGTGTTTTAGTGGACTGTTTGATTGACATGAGGGGGGCGGGGTCAGACTCCCATAAGGCCTTGTTTTAGTCTTAGTTTTTTTTTGTTTTTTTTTTCACACAGACTTTGGCTGAAACTCCTGAACCACAGCTGTGAAACGTCGGAGTGAAGCCGGAGGGAGTGAAAGGTCTGGAAAGGCGACAGGAACCAGCTTCATGTGGAAACGCTCTGTTTCAGAGCGGTGTGAGCGACCATTCCTCTGGCGTTTCGTCAAGAGGAGGGACGGCCAACGCACTAATGAACACAAGTATGTACACACAACACAACACAACACACACAACACAACCCAGAACACACACAACCCACAACACACACAACACAACCCAGAACACACACAACACAGCACACACAACACAACACAACCCACAATACACACAACACACAACACACACA
>NC_043978.1:10162373-10297412 GCF_902148855.1 Sphaeramia orbicularis | reverse complement strand
ACAAACCCAGCTGAGAATGTTCACAGATTTACACCAACCTGCACCCGTTACAACCACACACTCTGACGTATTAAACCCATATGTTACACAATGAAGAAAGAGGATGAAGACCGTAAAAACCAGCACCTGAATGATTGACAGGTCAGAGTTCAGTGGAGATTCACCTGTTCAGATCTGGAGTCAGTGCGTGTGAGCCTTTAAACAGCACATGTTTAAGGACGGAGGGAGTTTATTCTGCTTTTAAAAGGCTTTAAAGACGGAACAGCAGGAATACGATGGAAATGACACAAGAAAGAAATGACGTGAAAAGAAGAAAGATGTAACAATATGACAACATCGTACAGACACCATAAAATGAAAACATCAAACATATACAAGATGAAAACATCGTAAAAGACAGGACAAGATGATAATATCGTACAGACGCAATAAATTGAAAACATCAAACATATACAAGATGAAAACATCGTACAGACGCACTTAAATGAAAACATTGAACATATGCAAGAATAAAATATCATAAAAGACAGGACAAGATCAAAACATCATACAGATTACGACAAATGAAAAATACTGTAAAGATATGACGAGATAAAAATAGAAAAGACACTAAATTAAAACATCGTACAGGTATTACAAGATAAAACATCGTAAAAGACACAACAAATTGAAAACATCGTAAAAGACAGGAAAAGATGACCACATCATGCAGATGCGATAAAATGAAAACATCGAACAGACACGACAAAATGACATCATAAAACACAAGATGAAAAAATCGTACAGATACGACAAGATAAAAACACTGTAAATGATGTAACAAGATGAAAACACTAAAAGACGGGACAAGATGACAACATCGTACAGATGCGATAAAATGAAAACATCATAAAAGACATGACAGAAATGAAACATCATACAGATTACAACAAATTAAAAATATTGTAAAGATAAGATAAAAGATAAAATAAAATGAAAGACACAAAATTAAAACACACAGATATGACAAAATAAAACCTCGTAAAAGATTCAACAAGATGAAAATATCGTCAACATGCGATCAGATTAAAACATCATTATAGGCAACAACAAAGTAAAAGACAACAATATGAAAACACGTAAATATGCAACATGAAAGTGATTTAAAAGATGTAACGATAAAAATTTAAATGATGAAAACAATGTAAAAGACTTTAATGTGATTCTGAATAAATGAATGTGTTTCGTTGTTGGTTTTATTTTAGTTTTAAAAAACATTGAAAGTGAAAATCAGTTGATTTTTTTTAAAGGTCGTGGTCTGTTTCTAAAAGCAGCTGCTTCGTTTCCGTCGGTTTAAACAGCAGATGTTTTCTGTGTGTTTACCGTCACAGATATAATGTTAACGGTGTAAAGATCGTTTCCGTGCTGTCGACAGATGATGAACGTCTGGAGTCCAAACTCTCCGTCGTCTGTATTTTCAGATGAACTCTTCTTTTATTCTTCATTTCTTCAGTTTCGGTGGATGTCACTGATCCTCCAGTCGTCGTCGCCCACTTACTTTCGTCTTCGTTTAGTCTCTGGATGATCCGCGGTTCGACGCCCACTCCTTATTGACCTCGCCGTCACCAGCACCACCACCCCCCTCCTCGAGCGTTGCCTGGTTGCCATGGTGACGCAGCTGTAGCACCGGCGGGTGGATATCGACAGCAGCTGGTTGACATTGTGCTGTGTCATGGTGTCGTTAAGGCGACACCGCCTCCTTCCACTCATCCGTCTTCTTCTTCCTCTTCTGGTGGAACCTCCTCTTCTTCCACTTTGTTTGTCCTCCTCGTCCTTCTTCATCTGGCTCCTGGCAGGAAGTGCCCCCCCGCTCTTTAAATCCTCTTTTTTAGTCCAGTCCCAGTAAACAGGCTGTACTTACTGTGGTGGCATCTCTGTCGTTAAACCTGCTCATTAATATTCCACCGTTCCTCCGACTCGTCCTGTTCATCGTGTTCTGTTCGGAGGTTCCACGCAGCCTCGTCAGTCTCCGATTACAAGGTGTCGTTTGTGGACGTTATTGGGGTTTTAAAAAACTCCACGATAAACCAGAGCTGTCAAACTCCTGTTAGTTCAGGTTCCACATTCAGCCCAATATGATCTAAAGTGGACCGGACCAGTCCAATAAGAACATCAGAACCTATAAATAATGTCAACCCCAAACATGTCTCTGTGTTTGAGGTGAAAAAGATTACAAAATTAAATTGACAGTTTAAAAAAAAAAAAAATGCATCATGAAAATTTTTACAACTACAAACTGTCCTTTAAAAATATGAATAACATGAACAACCTGAAATTTATTAAGAAAAATCAGTGTATTCTGAACAATATTCTGCCTCAGTTTATCATTTACACATGTTCATTATAACCTACAGATCACAATGGATCTACTAATACACAAAACATTCTATAATTTTGAGAAACATGATCACAATTACACCAAAAACAAGAAATATAAACAAAATAAAGAAGAACAAGAAACTAAACTTGTACAAAAATGTGTGAAACTTCAACAAAATGAACAGAAATAAACAAAAAATAAAATAACAAAAGCAAATAAATGTGATTGAATTAAGCAAACAAAACAGGCACAAAAACTTTAACATGAACAGATTTTTCAGACTGGACCCTTTGGTGGGTCGGTTTTGGCCCACGGGCCTCATGTTTGACCCCCCTGGTTCAGATGGTGTTTTATTAAACTCAATAGACAGAGGTTTGAGCTCCTCCTGCAACAAATGGATTAAAAAAAAACCTCAACTTCTACATAATTGTAAACCAGTTTTTTTGCCGTAATGTCATGCACATAATATGATGACATAACATGATCATTCGTGAACATTTGTGAAATGGGTGAAATTTACACACAAAAAATCAACTGAAAACACGTAGTGAGTTTTTTTTTATTTTAATGTCAATTAATATTTTAAAATAGTGGTGCGTGTGCTTTGGCGTACCCCAGTGGTGATATGTGGTTATAGTGCATTTGAAAACTGCCTCGCTTACTGTACCACCCAAAAATAATGTCACCAGCCCCCACTGGTAAACATGATGATGATGATAAACTTTATTTCAAACATAAGAAGGAATAAAATATAAAGGTAAACAAAAGGCAAAGAGAATTTACGAATTTAAACGGAACACTCCAGAACATTAAAGAAGTTAAACCAGAAAAGGACTGAAAAATGTCACACAATGTACGACTATTTAATTGTGTTTGTTTGTTGTAAGTCTGTGTAAGTTTGTACAATAAAAAGAATAATAATGTTAAGACAAGGTCATAATTCTGTCATACTGTTGACAGTCTGTTGACACAAGCAAAGAACAAAATCTGACTTAGTTTATATTATGTGGAAAACATTTAATTTTTCTGATGTTTTTTTTTTCTTCCTTTGTTTTTCCAGTTTAAATAAGTTCATATCAGTTTTATTCATTTAACACCAAATGACCTCCAGGAAGTTTCCACGGTCAGATCCAGACCTGACAGTGGTCCAGAGAAAAAACAAAGCCCTAGTGTTGAGTGTGAAGGGAACGCTGGTGTTTCTGTTTGTGCGACGCAGATTGAGAAGCTGCTGAGAATAAAGATGAGCTGTAGGTAATGAGGGTCCAGAGGCCTGAGGCCGGACCACCGTGGATCTATGTATGTGTGAGTGTCCTGGCTTTGGTGCAGCCCATCTGACCCCAGCAGCTCCTCCAGACCACGGTTCATGTGTTTCCAGAAGCATCTGCAGCTTTTTTCCATCTGTGAATAGATGTGAGTCCGATGAAAAGGACGGGTTCACGTGTCTGGACCGGTCCGATCAGAACCAGATCACACCAGTAAACCTTCAGTCCAACGGCTCCTGTGACCCTGGAGGGAATCCTCTATCTGCTCATGTTGGTCCGGTTGGTTCTGGTTCGACCCAGGCAGGTGGATTCAAGTGGACCAGTGTTCGGTTCTTTTACTGCAGGAAAGTCAAACTCATGTTCAGGTTCCACATTCAGACCCATCTGATCTGAACTGGATCAGAACCAGTAAAATACAACAGGATAACATAAATAATGACAAATACAAACTGTTCTCTGTGTTTCAGAGTGAAAAAAAAATACAGTTACATAATGAAAATGTTTACATCTACAAACTAACATTAAAAAAACACAAGATTATCACAAACAACCTGAAATATATTAAGAAAAATCTGTGTATTTTTAATTATATTCTGCCTCAGTTTATCATTTTTACATGTTCATTCTAATGTAGACATCACAGTGGACCCACAAATACACCAAACATTGAATAACAGACTGAATATTGGTCCAGTTACACTGATTTATATGAATATATTTCAGGTTTTAACAATAGTTTGTGAATGTAAACTTTCTCATGTCATTTTCACTAATTTACACTAAAACAAAGTGTGTTTGTCATTATTTAAAGGTTATTATTTTACTGGTCTGATTCATTCTAGATCCTTTTTTGTTTGTTTGTTTGTTTGTTTGTTTGTTTGTTTGTTTGTTTGTGTTTGCAATTTTCACAGATAAAATTTATAGGGTGAGTCTGTGGATCCTCTGTGATGTTAATGCTGCCTTCAGATGCCATCAGAAAAATGAGCATTTCCTCTTGTGAATTTGAAATAACAAGTGTTCAAGTGCTTTTGTTGTGGTAGTGAAATAATAACGTCTGACACGCTGTTTATGGTGATACTTGGGTAAAACAGTTTTGGTTGTGATAATTCATCAGTTAAACGCAGCAGGACGTTAATAAAACCATTTTTTGTCATTGACCATGAATCCCTCGTTGCTTTGCTATGTTGAAAAGGTCAAAGGTTATTTTCATCTTGTGGATTTAAATTTTTTCCCAGTTCTGCCGTAGAAAATACAACATGAGGTGGCGTTCATGTGCAATTTTCAAGTTTGTAACTAGTATTTAATGTAATTCCCAAAGCACACTCAAAAAAATAGTTAAGCTGAAAATGTTGACTTTATGTATTTTAATTACATGTAAATTTTCCATGTAATTTTATTACATACGTTTAATGTAAAGAGTTGCATTTAATACAATGTTTTTTCTATCATATTGAGTCAATATGAATAAATTAAATACCTTCAGTCAGATTTGCTTTAGTTAATGCAAACTTTTACATAAACTGTTTGACTGTGACGCTAAGCCTTTTTATGTGATCTAGTAAATAAAGTTTACTTTAGTTGTTTAGATTCACTTTATACTAAGCATATTCACATTATGTTTGACTTTTTCAGATAAATAAACTTTAAATTTCATATATTTCAGTTACATTTTACTTTAAAATATTACTTCAT
Organism: Sphaeramia orbicularis; assembly: GCF_902148855.1. NCBI lineage: Eukaryota > Metazoa > Chordata > Actinopteri > Kurtiformes > Apogonidae > Sphaeramia > Sphaeramia orbicularis. The sequence goes on along the minus strand of NC_043978.1, from coordinate 10,292,099 downwards.
GTTTATTAGAACCAAGAATCATTTTTTTGAGTGCATGTGAAGGCAGCATTAGTACCCACAATCCTCTGCATGAGTGACTAACACCACAAATAAATCCTCAAAGAAGGAGAATAAGGGTCCAGTTGCTACGATAAAGTTTATTTATTTCAAACACACCATAAATGTTGCATCACCTTTATTATTATCATTATTGTTATTATTATTATTATTATTATTATTATTATTATTATTATTATTATTATTATTATTTTGTATTTTTTATTTTTTTTAATTAAATTATTTGATTAAGTTTCAGTTGGTCACCATCTTGCACATGAACACTGAGGGGCATTTCAACATTCAGGAATACAGATTTCAAATGGTCAGAAATTAGTTTTCTGTGCAAATTCTAGTACAAAAAAATTATTTAAAAAATGATTGAAAATTTATAGTACAAAATAATTTTTTTTTTTTTTAATTGTTGAAAATTTTTTGTACAAAATTTTAAAAGTCTGTAAGAAATTATTGCTGTGAGAATACATCTACTGATGCCTCTGGACACATCTTCAGTGATGTTCCTGGAATCACTGGGTGTTTCGGGTCTTTCAACATCATACACCCTCATCCAGGTGACCCAGCCAGGGCTGATCCGACCCCGGCTTGTGTCCAGATGGCAACTAGCTACCATGGCTCCATGGTTTTCCTCTCTTGAGCCACAGCCATCTTGAGGCTCTCTCTGCCGCTTCGGTGGCATTGCGGATGGCTCTCCTCCTACTCTCTCCCTCGATGCCCAGGTTACTGAAGGCTCTGGCCAAGGATTGAGCCGCAAAACCCCTGCATCCCACCTCCACTGGGAAGCACCTTGCCTTCCAACCAGCCTGTTGACAGTCGCTGATCAGTCCTGTGTACTTCGAGAGCTTCCTCTCAAAGGCTTCTTCTATCCGATCTTCCCACGGGACTGTCAGCTCCAGCAGCACGGCTTGCTCAGTGGCCTCTGATAGTAGGACGATGTCTGGGCGTAGGGTGGTGGCAGCTATATGTCTGGGGAACTTCAGCTGCCGCTCGAGGTCCACCAGCAGCTGCCAGTCTCTTGCGGTGGTCAGGATGCCAGCTGGTGGTCTTCTAGCCGGGATTGCCTGCTCCCCAGCTCTGACAAAGGAGATAGTTTTCTTGGGGACGGGACCCTTTTGCCCACTCAATTCCAGTGCTGATGGCTTCAGCGATGGTTTTCAGGACTTGGTCATGCCTCCACCGGTACCGCCCTTCTCCAAGTGCCATAGAGCAGCAGCTGAGGATGTGTTCTAGGGTTCCTTTCTTAGAACACATAGGACAATCTGGTGACTCTGCCAGGCCCCATGAGTGCAAGTTAGATGGACTTGGAAGCACATCATAAACTGCCTGGATTAGGAATTTAATGCGGTGAGGCTCGGCTTTCCAGATTTCAGCCCAGGTCACTTTCCTCTCAACCACATCCTCCCATCTTGTCCACGCACCCTGCTGTTTCATCCCCACTGCCCTGCATGTTCTCGACTCCTCCACTGTGGCTCTGACCTCCTCCTGTATGAGGTGCCTCCTCACCTTTCCTCTGGTGTTTAACTCAGGAGTTGGAAAGGATCCCAGCCTTGCACGTCCCCGTGTGACCACTCCCACAAGGCCCCTGTGATGCAACCTTGCCTCTGCCTCTAAGACAGCATTCTCTGCCCTCCACTTCCTGTCAGTCCTCACACGTATTCCAGCGTTGGCCACCTTCGGATGGCTTGAGTCCCTGTATTGCATCACTTCTCTGGCTCTCGTCACCTTGAATTCCTCCTCCAAAGATTTGAAGGGCAGCTGCAGTTTGTGGTGGGCCCATAAAGAGCAATGCTGCTCAGGCTCTTTGGTAGTCCTAGCCATCTCTGAAGGTGGCTGCTAACCTTCCTCTCCAGGGTCTCTACTGTGGAGATCGGGACGGCATAGACAAGGAGGGGCCACAAGATCCTGGGTAGAATGCCGTGCTGGTAGACCCAGGCTTTGAATTTTCCAGGTAGGCCGGACTTGTCCACAGACTCCAGCCAGCCATCCAGCTCAGAGCAAGTTGAATTATTGAAAAATTTTAATACAAAATAAATGAATCTGTAAAAAAAATGATTGAAAACTGTTAGAACTAAAAAAAAAAATCTGTTAAATGATTTTTAAAAAATTGTTACAAAATAATTAAATCTTTGTAAAATTATTGAAAAATTCCAGTAGAAAATCCTAAAATCAACATACATTGAGAAATTATAGTAGAAAATAAAACAAATCTATATAAAAAATAATGGAAAAATTCAAGTATGAAATTGAAAACAAATATTTAAAAAATAATTGAAAAAAGCAGAACAGAACATTAATTAACCATTAGTGAAGTATCTGTAGCCCTTTGAACTGTATGTGTCATATATGATACAAGGGGCGTTGAAGGGTTAACACACTAGAATTAGCACGGGGGCCACTGTGGTCGGGGGCCCATCAGACCCATGTGTTCAGACGGCCCTGGTCCACCTTTGATTTTCCTGTCTCCACTCACCTGTGTAATCCCAGGCTCCGCCCACTCTCACCTGTTCATCTGAGGTGTTTAACCCTCTGACCTTCCACTGGGTGACTTTCTGTTCAGTTCTGGTGGATTTGGACTAAAAGTTTGTTAAAGAAAGTGGAATCTGGACGTGTGTGTTTGTGTGCTACGGCCTCCCCCCCCTCAGCTCTCCTTTATTTCCCATGATGCTTTGTGCTCCAGTGGTTTGAAACAGAACAAAGATGGAGGACAGCGGCTGGTTGATGGTCCTGTCGAATGGAGCCTCCTTTTGTCTGGTTAGAGGTGTGTGTGTGTGTGTGTGTGTGACTGTGTGTGTGTGTGTGTGTGTGGGTGTGTGTGTGTGTGTGTGTGTGGGTGTGTGTGTGTGGGTGTGTGTGTGTGGGTGTGTGTGTGTGTGTGTGTGTGTGTGGTGTGTGTGTGTGTTCGTTTGTGTGTGTTCATGTGTGTCAAGGCCTGGGTTTGTGTGTGTGTGTGGTTTTGTGAGTGTGTGTGTGTGTCTGTGCATGTGTGTGTCTGTATGTGTGTGTGTTTGTGTGTGCGTCTGTGTGTCTGTGCATGTGTGTATGTGTTTTGTGTGTGTTTGTGTGTCTGTGTATGTGTGTGTATCTGTGTCTGTGCGTGTGTGTGTCTGTGAATGCGTGTGCATGTGTGTGTGTGTGGTTTTTTTTGTGTTTGTGTGTTTTTGTCTGTGAGTGTGAGTGTGTGTGTTTTTGTGTGTTTGTGTGTGTTCATGTGTGTGTGTGTCTGTGTCTGTCTGTATGTGTGTATGTGTTTGTGTGTGTGTGTTCGTGTGTGTGTGTGTCTGTCTGTATGTGTGTGTGTGTTCATGTGTCTGTGTGTGTGTGTGTGTGTGTGTCTGCATGTGTGTGTTTGTGCGTGTGTGTCTGTCTGTCTGTCTGTATGTGTGTTTGTGTGTGTGTGTTTGTGTGTATGTATGTTCATGTGTGTATGTGTGTGTGTGTGTGTGTGTTCATGTATATATGTGTGTGTGTGTTCATGTGTGTGTATGTGTGTGTTTGTGTGTGTGTGTCTGTCTGTCTGTATGTGTGTTTGTGTGTGTTTGTGTGTATGTATGTTCATGTGTGTATGTGTGTGTGTGTGCGTGTGTGTTCATGTATATATGTGTGTGTGTGTTCATGTGTGTGTATGTGTGTGTTTGTGTGTGTGTGTCTGTCTGTGTATGTGTGTATGTGTTTGTTCATGTGTTTGTTTGTGTGCGTGTGTGTGTGTGTATGTGTGTGTGTGTTCGTGTGTGTGTGTGTGTGTGTGTGTCTGTATGTGTTTGTTCATGTGTGTATGTGTTTGTTCATATGTGTGTGTGTGTTCGTGTGTGTGTGTGTGTCTGTCTGTCTGTATGTGTGTATGTGTTTGTTCATGTGTGTGTGTGTGTGTGTGTGTGTGTGTGTGTGTGTGTGTGTGTGTGTGTGTGTGTTAATAAGCTGTCTGTCTTCACCTTCAGTCCCTAACCCTCAGGACACTCGTCCAGACGGGCCTCACTCTGAATAATTCATCACTTCACCCAAAAAAAGCCACAGTTGCAGTTTTTTTTTTTTTTTTTTTTATCCATAAATTACAAACAATTCAGCTCCAACTGCGACTTTTTCGGATTCAAACTGAACATTAACCCTGTTCATGTTCCACATCCTTTCCTTGGCTCACTTCCTCCTGCTCTTTTGTCCATGTTTTGTGTTTCCTGTTGTTGACTTTCATGTGGTTTTTAACCCTTTAACCCCTGACGTGTCTGTGCTGAACCCTCTGAACGGACGTTGTATTTGAAATATTCACAGAAATTCAACCATTTGCTCAATAAGAAAAATGGATTTAAGAACCAACCTTGTGCTTTCCATGGACATCTGAGCATGCTCAGTGCACCCCCCTGCCACCTGTGGAATTGGGGGGGGGGGGGGGGGGGTGTCGAACACAGAGCAGTGACATCCAGAGCATCCACTAAAATATACAAGAATATGGAGGGAACATATCTGGAAAAATAAAATTAGATTTGTCATAAGTCTTAAAGTTACAGATAAATATGTGTCCACAGCAAAGTTCGAATAGTTTTGGATTTTTAGCTCACCAGCCGACAGGCCGTAAGCAACTGTCGTCATGCAGCGTCCGTCTGCATCGTCATCATCTGTCATGCATTACAAAATCGTCTTCTTCTCCAAAACTACAATTCCGATTGACTTCAAACTTGGTATACAGCTTCTGTATGATTATGTCAACACAAGGGATTGAAATTATTTTGATCCAGATCTGATTCTGGATTTGGTGCGACTTAGAAAAATGTTCCCATTATAACAGATAGGAAGTGGATTGAATCAGTAAATATCAATGATATCAACTTGGAATTTGAATTTTTTCCAGATCTGATTGGAATATGACCAAAACATGGGCTATTTCTGTAATATCATAAATACACAGAACTGGGTGATAATAAATGACATCTGGATACATTTCCCAAAGCTTTTAATTTGGCCGGTAAGCTCCAGGGCCACTGGTCCTATTTTTCATTCTAGTTTAGTTTTATTTAGTTTGGACTTTTTTTCTCTAATTCAGTTTGTTTTAATTTGTTTTTAGAGCAGGTTTGCTAGTTTTTTTTTAGTTTTCATTTTTTTGTAAATGCTTAGTTTTAGTTTAGTTTTAGTTTTGTCATGTCTTTTCTCTTCTTCTCTGTCGTATTCAAATAAATCCCAGACAGGACTCTGCTGCTTTCTCCCAACTTTAGTCTCCATGTTTCCAGGTAGAGTGGGGACCAGAAGACGACTGGAAACCACAAGTGACGGACCGTCAAGTGCCGTATGGTGCCGCTAGCTAAAATTGCCAGAGCAAAATAAATTGTTTTCATATCAATCTGATATTGACAAAGATGGAAACAAAGGCAATTTTATCCATAATTTTTATACATTTTAGTTAGTTTTGTAAACACACAATACAGTTTCAGTTAGTTATGTTTTTTTTCTTTTAATTGTAGTTTTTATTTATTTCAGTTAACTAATTTTTTTTTTTTTTTTCAATTCTAGTTTTTGTCATTTCATTAGTTTTCGTTAACGATAATAACCTTGGTTCCAATTCAATCTGAAGAGGCTCAGATCAGTAAAATAGCACCTTAGTGACCTACAAATAATGACAACTCCAAATAGATCTCTTTGTTTTAGTGTAAAAAAAAAAGTAAATTTATTTGAAAATAACTACATTTACAAACTGTCCTTTCAAAAAAATTATGAACCTGAAATGTTGTAAGAGAAGTAAGAAGTAAGTTTTTTGCAGGTTTATGGCATCTTTATTTCTTTTTTTTTTTAATTATTCTGTTTTTCATTTGAAAGATGAAAAGATCCGGTGTTGACAAAGACGAAAACGAAAATGAAGGGAATTTTATCCATAATTTTTATATGTTTTAGTTAGTTTTGTAAGCACACAGTACAGTTTTAGTTAGTTATCATTTTTTTTCTTTTAATTATAGTTTTTATTTATTTCAGTTAATGAAAATGTGGTTTTCAATTCTAGTTTTGGTCATTTTGTTAGTTTTCGTTAACGATAATAAGCTTGGTTCACAGTTCAACCTGGTCTTTTCATTTTGTCCTAAACTTGTGTCAATTTGGGATCATGTATATTCAACAATTGTTAAGATACTGGGTTATATTGATTGATTGATCGATGTATTTATTTTAAATATGAATGTCAAAACAGAAGAAAATAATAAACAAAACACTCCTGAACATAAATATAATTTAATTCCATAAAACCACCAACAGCTGATGTTTTTAAAACCTAAAAATCAGCTCAGACTGAACACACCAGCTTCAGAAACAGATAAAAACACACGCTGGCCTCAGTTTTTTCTGTGGCTGAAGGCGTAAACGCACCGTTAGTAATATTTCATAAAGGACGTCTCTTCACCTATATCGCCATGGCAACCGCAGCCTGCTTTTTAATTGGAGCCTGAGGCCAGTGCGCATGGCTTTCATCTGCATCACACACACCTAAGACGCCACCGTTCTGTTCACCGAGACGCTCTGGGCGGCGGTGGCGGCGGCGTCTCCGGTGGGACGCGGCGGTGTCAGGCGACGCTCTGATGTTAAAGGTTCAGCTGTGGTTTACGGATGTCAGTGGGTTCGACACCGGGTTAGAGCTGACACCTGGTGTTGTTTTAACACTGAGGACGATGTGAAAAACCAGCACATTCACAACAAAACCAAACTGAGTCAAAACCCAGAGAAAAAACAGCCTCTGATGAGGGACTGAGGAAAAACACAAACACAGGTGTGTTTAGTCAAATCTGTGATTTAAAAGAATAAAGAAAAGATGGTTTATATTCAGTACATTTACATCCAACTTTTTCCACCGTACATCTGTGCAAAACTTTACGCATATTTACTAAATGTTGAAAAAACAGAAGTGCATAATGTGGGTTTTTCCATTAAATCACAAATGTGATGAGTTGTTTATTTATTATCACAAGATGAAACCAGAAGTCATTCCATAAACATGAGACGAACATAAATATGGTGATGATTTACACATATATTCATTATTATTCTATATTCCAAATAAACTGAAGTGGTTTCCTGGTGTGTCCACACATACACACACGTTTGGGTTCAACTCTTCTTCTCTTGTAACATCCATCAACATCGTTTTTTTTGTTTTTTTTTTATTCATGTGACTCTAGTTGCGAAAAAACGTCTTTCCATTACAGTTTGGTGTGATATACTAATTGAGCTATGCTGTAAAAACCACCTCTTACAAGCACAAAAACTTTTAATCAAACCAGAGTTTTGGTGATCATCGGTCAGGTTCCGTACTAATTATAATACTTATAATTGGGGGAGGGGGGGTGATCGTTGGCTGGTTTCTGTCCTACTTATGATAAGGGGGGGGGTCATATGTGGTGGTGCAGAAGTGAAAGTGAAACTTAACAGCGTTCCTAATTCCTCTCCGTTTCCTCTTGTGAAGCTCACTTTTTGTCTACCTCCTGCTGAATCTGTGCAAACTTTCATTTGAGGAGGGATGACGTTTGTCCTGGACTGTTTTATATTACACATCTGTAGAAGAAGTCTAATGGGACGCTGATGTTTACTGTCAACTTCCACATCTGTTTTTTGTAAAACGGTGCATCACAGAGATGACCCTCTGACCAATCAGTGGTCTGTAGTGTTTACTGGTCCCCAGTCCTGGAACCTCAGTGGAGATGATACCAAAAAACTAGTACTGGGTACCAGATTCCAGGGGCCTCATGTATAAAGACTTGCGTGGATTTCATACTGAAACCTGGTGTATGCCCAAATCCAGAAAAGTCCGAACGCACAAAAAAATCCAGATGTATAATACTGAGTGTACGCCCGAATCCAAGTACATTTCCTTTATACATCTCAATCAGCGTGGAATTGAGCGCATATGTTGGAGACCTGACTCCTCCCTCTCCACGCCCACATTTAAATATCCAAATTAGTATAAACGGGGTGGGATAAAGGTGGGATTCCCTCTGGGATTCCCCTGTCTGCATGATCAGATGATGACATCAAGGTGGACGCGAAGCGGAGGCCAAAACAGGCGGAAGAAGAAAAGAGACGAACTGAGACTGTTTGAGCAGAAAGTTGACGATATTGTAGGTGACACTTTTCTCACAGGGCTGATGCGGATCATCCCCAAGGTAAATATATATTTAGTATTTGTGTCAGTCACACATTAGTTTATTCTGCAGGTCATACAACAGTCTGATCACAGCCAAACTAGATAAAGGTTCATGTGTAATCATGTCAGGAAATCAAAGAGGAAATCAAAGACTTTGACTCCTGTTTAATCACTCAAATTATTATTTTCCAACAATGAGACAGAAGACGGTCAGACGCAGTATCATCCTCCTGTCACAGAGGCGTTAGCCGGTCCTCCGGTCCACCACAGCCCACTGCTGATGCCCATCCGACCGGTGTCCAGAACACTGGCATGGGTCCGTGCTGACCCGAGTCACAAGAGGACATTGTGAGGACAATCGGCGGAGTCAATGAGCGACTGGACCGACTAATAAATGTTCTCACAGACATGAACACTACATTAAATGCATTTATCAACCAGTGAATTTTGGGTCCTTGTCTCTTTATGTGGTTGTTGCTTAATGTCCTCCCGGGCAGGATTGGCATTGATGGGTCCAGGGTCTAATTGGTTCTGGTTCTGGTGGTGGATGTGCTGCTCTGACAGTAGGATGACATGCCGGTGTGTTCATTGTTCTTCTGTGTATCTCCGATGTGCCCATCAATCGGAGGAATGACCTTTGTCGCATTATTAACAGTTTCTCAGTGTCACCTCTAAGCGTCGCCAAAGGTTCCAAAGCACTAGAAACGTGCGTACACCAGCTATGGACTTGGCGTGAAGGACCACACATTTCCTCAGTCATTTCAGTCTTTATACATCTGAACATGAGCGTGGTAAAGGGCGTACGCACGCTTTATACATGAGGTCCTTTTTCATAATGGACACACAAAAAGGCCAAGTTGAGTCGAGTCGAGTCGATACCACATGGCAGAAACATAGTGCAGGCGTCCAATCAGGAGACGTCTTCATGAATATGAGGACAGAGGGTTAATGTTACAGTCTGAGGCTGTTTTTGATTTTTCTGACTGATCTCAGACCTGTTTCTGGTTTTTCTGCCGCGTCACTGATGCTGTCGTTGAATGGTTCGTCTGTCATTGAATCGTTGGTCTGTTGAATCGTTCATTTGTTGAATCATTGGTCTGTTGAATCGTTGGTCTGTTGAATCGTTGGTCTGTTGAATCGTTGGTCTGTTGAATCGTTCATCTGTTGAATCGTTGGTCTGTTGAATCGTTGGTCTGTTGAATCGTTCATCTGTTGAATCGTTGGTCTGTTGAATCGTTGGTCTGTTGAATCGTTGGTCTGTTGAATCGTTCATCTGTTGAATCGTTGGTCTGTTGAATCGTTGGTCTGTTGAATCGTTCATCTGTTGAATCGTTGGTCTGTTGAATCGTTGGTCTGTTGAATCGTTGGTCTGTTGAATCGTTGGTCTGTTGAATCGTTCATCTGTTGAATCGTTGGTCTGTTGAATCGTTGGTGTGTTGAATCGTTCATCTGTTGAATCGTTGGTCTGTTGAATCGTTGGTCTGTTGAATCGTTCATCTGTTGAATCGTTGGTCTGTTGAATCGTTGGTCTGTTGAATCGTTCATCTGTTGAATCGTTGGTCTGTTGAATCGTTGGTCTGTTGAATCGTTGGTCTGTTGAATCGTTCATCTGTTGAATCGTTGGTCTGTTGAATCGTTGGTCTGTTGAATCGTTGGTCTGTTGAATCGTTGGTCTGTTGAATCGTTGGTCTGTTGAATCGTTCATCTGTTGAATCGTTGGTCTGTTGAATCGTTGGTGTGTTGAATCGTTCATCTGTTGAATCGTTGGTCTGTTGAATCGTTGGTCTGTTGAATCGTTCATCTGTTGAATCGTTCATCTGTTGAATCGTTGGTCTGTTGAATCGTTGGTCTGTTGAATCGTTGGTCTGTTGAATCGTTGGTCTGTTGAATCGTTGGTCTGTTGAATCGTTCATCTGTTGAATCGTTGGTCTGTTGAATCGTTGGTCTGTTGAATCGTTGGTCTGTTGAATCGTTGGTCTGTTGAATCGTTCATCTGTTGAATCGTTGGTGTGTTGAATCGTTGGTCTGTTGAATCGTTGGTCTGACTCAGAGCTGACTCATACTTCTTTTGGTTCTGGTTGTGAGTCAGTTTCCGTCTCTCAGACTCTTCCTGGTCGTCGTCGTTCTTTCTTGTCTGCTTCCTTTCCTTCTGTCTTTGTCGTCTTCCTCCTCTGTTGTGAACAGATGTTTGTGTGCGTTTCCCAGAATGCACCTCTCAGATGAATCCCACCTTAATCTGACCTCCTCCAGGTTCTGTTGAACTGGTTCTTTTCCAGCTTTAACTGGACCAAATTAAACCCCGTTCCTCTGTCTGCTGCTGAAACACTTCTAAACCTGCTTCATTTGATGATTCCTTGCGCTTTGGTGATTTTGTTTGTTTGTTTGTTTGTTTGTTTGTTTGTTTGTTTGTTTGTTTGCCGTGTTTCAGATATTTTGGATGCACCTGACACCAGGAGCAGGGGACCATGGGTAATAGTGGTGCCTTTAGTATTCACAGTGGTGAAGGAAACAGCTGCTGATCTGAGCCTCGTCCTTCCTCCTGTTCTCCTCTAGTTTGAAATGTCACCTCCTCCCTCTCTCTCCTTCTCCCTCCCTCTTTCTCTCTCTCTCCTTCCCTCTCTCTCTCTTTCCCTCCCTCCCTCTCTCTCTCTCCCTCCCTCTCTCTCTCTTTCCCTCTCTCTCCTTTTCCCTCCCTCTCTCTCTCTCTTTCCCTCTCTCTCCCTCCCTCTCTCTCTCTCTCCCTCCCTCCCTCTCTCTCTCTTTCCCTCTCTCTCCTTTTCCCTCTCTCTCTCTCTTTCCCTCTCTCTCTCTCTCCCTCCCTCCCTCTCTCTCCCTCCTTCTCCCTCTCCCTCCCTCCTTCTCCCTCTCCCTCCCTCCCTTGATCTCTCTCTCTCCCTCCCTCTCCCCTCCCACTCTCTCTCTCCCTCCCTCTCTCTCCTTCTCCCTTTCTTTCTCCTTCTCCCTTTCTCTCTTCCTCCCTCCCTCCCACCCTCTTTCTCTCTCCTTCCCCATTGTTTTTAGATGTCTCTCACCCTTCTTCCTCTTTAAGCTAGCTCACGCCCCCCCCCCCCCCCCCCACTCCTCCTCCCCTCCTCCCCTCCTCCTCCTCTTCGTCTCCTCATTTGTCAGTCTGTCACCTCTCTCTCCTCTTTCACACTCATCTGTTTGTTCTTTTTTCCATTACCGCTCTTTTCTAAATTTGTCTCCATCACCTAAAGTTCGTGGACGTCGACCTCTTCCACTCTGAGTTTTTCATCTTCTGTCAGCTGTTCATCAGCTGATCTGATCAGCACCAAAACAACACTTATTCCATATATTTCACCCACATATTTGTCTAGATCATGGATGTTAAACACCTGTTTGTTCAGGTTCTACATTCAGCCCAGTATGATCTAAAGTGGATCAGAACCAGGAAAATAAGAACAGTGAAAAAAGTCCAGTTACATGATGAAAAAGTTTAAAATCTAAACTATCCTTTAAAAATGTGAATGACATGAACAACCTGAAGTTTCTGAAGAAAATTAAGTGTAACTGTTCCAGTCTTCTGCGTCAGTTTGTCATTTCTACATGTTCATTCTAACGTACAGATCACAGTGGATCTATAAATACACACGTCTAAAACAGACAGAATACTGGAACAATTACACTGAGTTATATTAAAATATTTCAGGTTATTCACATTTTTTGTGAAAAGGCAGTTTGTAAATGTGAAAGTCTGCATGTATTTTTCCATTTTTACACTAAAGCAAAGAGAAATATTTGTAGTTGTCGTTTCTATTGCCGCGTTTCCACTACATGGTATCGGCTCGACTCGACTCGGCCTTTTTGCGTTTCCGTACAAAAAAGGACCTGGAATCTGGTACCCGGTACTAGTTTTTTGGTATCACCTCCGCTGAGGTTCCCAGACTGGGGACCAGATACTAAAAGGTGATGTGTAAACACTGCAGACCTCTGATTGGTCAGAGCTGTCTCTGTGACCCGCCCTTTTACGAAAAAACAGATGTGGAAGCTGACAGTAAATCTAACAGTCGGTTAATGCACATGATGACAGTCTGTAAAACTACACCATGGTCGGTTGAGATTCAGTCTGTGGTGGCCGACATAAAAATTCAGCATGAGTTTGACAAGACAACACGCAACCAGCGAGTTTATCAGCAACTCCTAGCAGACGACACGGAAGTAACGTGCCGCATCGTTATGACGACCAGGTACTGTAAAGTGGAATGGAAACATAATGGAAACAGTCTCCAGGAACAGGACCTGGTACCAGAGTTGAGTCGGGCCGAGCCGAGTTGAGCCGGCTCCACGTAGTGGAAATGCGGCACATGTTATTCTGTTCTTATTTTCCTGGTTCTGATCCACTTTAGATCCTACTGGGCTGAATGTGGAACCTGAACTAACAGGAGTTTAACACCAGGGGTCAGTATCTTCAGTGTATATTTTTCCTTTCACAGGTTCGTCCCATGGACCGGACTGGACCCGTGGTTTTGGACCGCGGCCCGTATGTTTGACACCTCTGGTCTAGACTGAGGTGATGATGCATCTGCAGACCTTGAAGAGATCGTGAACAAAGACAGTTCTAATATTCTGACAGTTTTACACCAAACTCACATTTTATCCACTCGGAAAATTATCTTTAAACTGACAAACATCATATGAATAAATGATGGAATATTTCACACAGGATCCGTAATAATAATAATAATATAATAATAATAATAATAATAATAATAATACTATATTGGTTTCATATAGCAGTTTTCTAGGTACTCAAAGACGCTTACATGACTCATCTGTCAACAGTGATTATAACTGTGGCAGATCCAGAAAAAAATTGAAGGGGGGGGGGGGGGGTATATATCTGCATACATATGTGATGTCCGTCTCTGAATTGTCCTCTTCCTGCTTGCTTTGTTTCCAGAACATACTGTGCACTACGTCATATTTCACACAAACAATATTCACTTCAATCTGAATTAACCCTGAACTTTAAATATAAAAGTACCGAGGCCATTAGAGAGTAGGAGTGTTAGAAAATATCGATTCTGCAATATATCACGATGTTTCATTTCACAATTCTGTATCGATATTAAAAAGTACTGTATCGATATTTTTAGGTATTTATTCAAATGCAGATATGGAGGAGGTTCATTTTTGTTTTTCTTTTTTTTGTTTTTTTTAATTTTTGTTTATATTTTATTTATCATTATTTAACACTGTTTTATTAAATAATGGTTATTTGAATCATCCTAAAAGCACTTTTTACTGTCTGAGAGGAAGACGGTAGTTCCTTTGTTGGGACTGCACAAAAATACTGTTCTGATGTTAGTTCTGAACTAATAGAATATGAACATTTAAACAGGATCTTAAACTGTAATGTCTGTAAAATATAATTTCAGTTTGAACACAGGAACATTTTGTGATATAACATTAGATCCTGTTGTGATCAAATAAAAATATGTTTAGGATTTGTACATATTTCTGGTGTAATTCAATTGTTCCAGGAAATAATCATTTAAAAAAAAGAAACAAACAAAAAATTGCCTTTTTAACAGTATTATGACATATCATATCATGATCCTAGTATTGAGATTTGTATCGTATCACCAGATTCTTGCCGATACAAGTCCTGTCGGACAGAACACAGGTCTGCCTTTGACCGACGGACACTGACCTCAACAGAAAACGCTTCAGACTGCGATGAGGACGACCGAGGTTCAAGTGCCGGTCAGAGCAGCCATTTTTTCTGCAGATTTTCAAATGGAGGGGGAGCACTGTTAATAGAGTGTAGCAAAAAAAAAAAAAAAAAAAACATTTGCCCATTTTATGACATGAATTACAAGGAAACTTGGGATCCAAACTGTTGATGCACCAGTGGCGGTAGATTTCCTCATCTCATGTTTTGTTCCTGAGTCTCTTAGGGTTTATTTTGGAACCCCCCCCGCCCCCGAACAGACCCCTCCCACGGGGGTTTGGTCACTGATGGCTGTTTGGGTCTTTATGGGTTAAGTGATTTATCACCATTCATTGTAATATTAACCTCTGTATTTTGCATTTTTTCAGTGTAAATCATGTATTTTCCTCTATTTAATTCACTGATCATGTAGAATTTTACAAAAGCTCAGATTAAAGTTGACAGTTATTATATCAGAAAAATAGAAAATTGAAGAAAAAGTGATTTTTTTTCAGTAAAATATGTCATAAACTGAAGGTAAAACCAAGTGTATCTGTCCACAGTCATTTATCAAACTCCATGGGTTTTACTAGGGAATCAATGATGGTGTTACCATGGTAACTATGAAGCCCCTGAATGTCCAAATGGGTCATATCTGCATTTCACACCAATTACTTACATGTATCATTAGGATTAATGAATCAAAAGGTATTAAACATTTTAGATCAGTTGATGGTTTTGGTCACCGGTAGCTGTTCTTGATTAGTCTTTATGGCTTAAGTGATTAATCACCATTTATTGTAATTTTATCCTCTGTATTTTGCATTTTATCTCTGAAAATCAGGTATTTTCCTCTATTTAATTCAATGATCTTGTAGAATTTCATTAAAGCTCAGATTAAAGTTGACAGTTATTATATCAGAAAAATAGAAAATTGAAAAAAAGTGATTTTTTTTTCAGTAAAATATGTCATAAACTGAATGTAAAACCCAGGGTGTCCATCCACTGTCATTTATCAGACTCCATGGGTTTTACTGGTGGATCAGTGGTGGCTGTTTTTCCATTAGGTAAATTTTCATGTGCAGGTTATTTCCCTCCTCCTGTCTGTACCAGTGGAAGCTGAAGTGTTCCGTGGTTCTCCTGTAAATTCTGTCCTATCCTTGTTGGTTCTGTCGTCTCTCAGCTCCGCTCCGCTCTGCTCTTCATTCTCCTGTTTCTGAAACTTCAAAGTTCAGCGTCGGATGCTTCCAGCTTCAGTCTGCTGCCAATTTTACACAGAAAACTACAATAAACCCCCCCCGTCTTCGTGTGCCTCGGCTTCTCCGTCATTAGAATTCAGTCTCTTCTGCAGAAATAACTCGTACATCTGTACTCGTCCATGTGTTCTGTCAACGTTACTGGGACTTACATTCATTTTCTGCAGTTTGTTTTCACCTAAATCTGAGTGGAATGCAAACATTTACCTGCAGTTTTAGTGCTTAAACACATTTGTATCCCTGTAACGTACATAACACACCCTCGGTTCCATGAATACATCAAGGAGAGTAAAAAAATAAACCCTTTCCTGACCTATTTCATTCTTTTAATCATGATATGGTGACTTGATCTGCTTAGTGTGGTGGTGGTGCACACACTCCCAGGCCTCCACAGGGGTCCACAGCAGCTGCCCCACTCTGATACTATTAACACAAACCTGCAGGGTCATGTGCTGACAGGAATATATTCTGGAAGATTCTGGGCGTGTGCTGCAAAGGGGAGAATCATACACTGTAAAAAAAAAAAAAAGAAAAAAAGTGTAATTTAACAGAATTTTCACTGTTTATTTTACAGATTTTTCCTGTATGTTTAAGATACAGGAAAATATCAATGAAATGACAAAAATAGACTGTGATTTTACATGTCAAATGTAAAATAACACAAAAAACTGTAACTAAATAACCAAAAAATTTCAATATTTAAAAGATTTTTTTTCTTTTTTCACAGAAAAATGCAGTTACAATACATTTGCAAATGTATCATAATTTCACAAATATTTATTTTCTATTCATGAGATTAAACTGTTAATTTAAAGTTTAATACTGTAAAAAAAAAAACAATAATAATAATAAAACGATAAAATCACTGACAATTAACTGTAAAAGAAGTATTTGTTCTGTAAGTTTAACAAGACTTGTTTGTTAATTGACAAATATCTTGTGTAATTACAGGAGGTTTCACAACAAAAATGTTGAACAAATGTATTTTTGTGAATGTATAACATGTATAAGCACTGATAAACTGTCCAAATACAGTTTTTATCAGTGGATTGTACAACTGAGTCTCATTGAAAATTATTTATATATATATATCTAGAGATAGATAGATAGATAGATAGATAGATAGATAGATAGATAGATAGATAGATAGATAGATAGATAGATAGATAGATAGATAGATAGATAGATAGATAGATAGATAGATAGATAGATAGATGTAATTTGATTGTTTTAATACGTGTAAATATTCTTTATTAAACATTAAAAAGTCAAAAAATATGCAAAATCTCATATAAAGTTAGGGCAAAAAACTGTAAAACTGAAAATTACCGTATTTTTATGAGATGGTTATTTTCCATTATTTAACAGTATTTTTTCAGCACCCCTACTGCCGGAATATTACTGTATTTTTACAGGGTTTTTTTTTACAGTGTATGTGGACACTTTAATATTCCACTCGTCTGCAGAGGATGAACATGTGATTTTATGGAAGTCTGAGTATTAACAGCCGTGTTTGGGTGGAAGTTCTGGGTCCAGTTCATGCAGAAGGTGTCGAAGGGTTCAGTTTGAGGTCAAAGCTCAGTGAAGTTTCCTCTGTAGAAACCTGCAGAGTTACAAAACAGAAGTTAGGATTCAGCCGAGGACAGGTTTCAGGACTCAGCAAATATGGAAGCAGCAAGAAACAGTGAAAAAATGAATTGAATTAAAGGAGTTAAAGAGGTGTTTCAGAACCTGAGATGAACTCTGGACCAAGGTTCTAATAGTTTTGGATTTTTCATTCTAGTTTAGTTTTATTTAGTTTTAATTTTTTTTTCTGTAATTCAGTTAGTTTTAATTCGTTTTTAGAGCAGGTTTGATAGTTTTTATTAGTTTTCATTTTTTTGTAAATGCTTAGTTTTAGTTTAGTTGTAGTTTTGTTTTTCTTTATATATCTTTTTTCTTCTTCTCCTTCGTATTCAAATAAATCCCAGACAGGACTCTGCTGCTTTCTCCCAACTTTAGTCTCCATGTTTCCAGGTAGAGTGGGGATCAGAAGACGACTGGAAACCACAAGTGACGGACCAAAAAGTGTCGTATGGTGCCAACAGCTAAAATTGCTACAGTGAAATAAATCGATTTCATATCAATCAGACATTGACAAAGATGAAAACAAAGGGAATTTTATCCATAATTTTTATCTGTTTTAGTTAGTTTTGTAAGAACACAATACAGTTTCAGTTAGTTATGGTTTTTTTCTTTTAATTACAGTTTTTTTTATTTATTTCCATTAATGAAAACATTTTTTCAATTCTAGTTTTCATCATTTCATCAGTTTTCGTTAACGATAATAACCTTGCTCTGTACAGGTGACATGGTGGTGCAGTGGTTAGCACTTGTACCTCACAGACAGAAGGTCCTGGGTTCAGTTCCAACATCAGTCAATGGGGGTAATATATGAACAATCATTTTAGTTCAGGTTCCAATTCAATCTGAAGAGGCTCAGATCAGTAAAATGCAAAGTTTTTATCGTTAACGAAAACTAACGAAATGACAAAAACTAGAATTGAAAAAAAATATTAGTTAACTGAAATAAATAAAAACTATAATTAAAAGAAAAAAATGATAACTAACTGAAACTGTATTGTGTGTTTACAAAACTAACTAAAACTTATAAAAATTCTGGATAAAATTCCCTTTGTTTTCATCTTTGTCAATGTCAGATTGATACGAAATCGATTTATTTCGCTCTAGCAATTTTAGCTAGCGGCACCATACGACACTTTTTGGTCCGTCACTTGTGGTTTCCAGTCGTCTTCTGGTCCCCACTCTACCTGGAAACATGGAGACTAAAGTTGGGAGAAAGCAGCAGAGTCCTGTCTGGGATTTATTTGAATACAACGGAGAAGAAGAGAAAAGACACGACAAAACTGAAATTAAAACTAAAACTAAGCATTTAGGGGAAAAAAATGAAAACTAATAAAAACTAGCAAACCTGCTCAAAAAACAAATTAAAACTAACTGTATTAGAGAAAAAAGAGTCAAAACTAAATAAAACTAAACTATAATGAAAAATCCCAAACTATTAGAACCTTGATAGAATACCACCTTAATAACCTACAAATAATGACAATAATGTCTCTTTGTTTCAGTGTGAAAAAGTTAAATTATTTGAAAATGACTACATTTACAAACTGTCCTTTCACAAAAAATATGAACAACCTGAAATGTCGTAAGAGAAGTAAGAAGTAAGGTTTTTGCAGGTTTATGGCGTCTTTTTTTTTTTTTTTTTTAATAATTCAATTTTTTCATTTGAAAAGATCCTTTACAATGGACAGCTAAGTACATTTGTTTACCATGTCTGAAAAATCAACAATGGTAAAGCATGAAATTTAACAAACACATGTTCCATATAAGTTCTCTGTTTAAAAAAAAATACAACAAAGACAACTGTTCATAAAGTTGGTCTTCCCTTTTTTTCGTAATATTTTGTTAAACATACCGTAGAACAAAAAGCTGTCACATTTTCACCTTTTTTTCATTATTCTTGTTCCAAAAAACACACAAATTTCAGTCCCAGTTCATTAAACCAGTTCCTTTCGAACTTGTCATTTCCAGTTCAGTCTGACCTCAGTGGGTTGAATATAAACAGAACAAATATAAACAGTCTATTTGACCACATTTTCATACATTTATCCTGTTTTACTTTGAATGAAAAGGACAGTTTCTCTATTACATAGATTTCATAGATTGTTTTTAACCAGTCTTCCAGTTGTGGTGCATCTGGTTGTAACCAGTAAGTGTAATTTTTTTATTTTTTATTTTTTTCACTGATGTATGTGTGCCGGTTGTGCAATTTACTGATTTGAACAATTTTTATTTTACAGACAAAAACAATTATTGTTCTAGGCACTTGAAAGATTTTTTCTTTCTTTTTTTTTTCCAGTAAATGTAATTTTAACAATATTCTGTCTGTTATTAGATGTTTTGTGTGTTCGTAGATCCACTGTGATTGTACGATGGAATGAACATATGCAAATGAGAAGATGAGGCAGAATATTTTTCTTTGGAAATTTTAGTTCATGTTCACATTTTTTAAAGGATGGTTTGTAGATATAAACATTTTCATTACATAATTTAACTTTTTTCACGCTACAGCATAGCAAGGTTACTATTGTTAATGAAAACTAAGGCAATGACAAAAAGTAGAATTGAAAAAGCAAGAAGGGTGACATGGTGGTGCAGTGGTTAGCACTTGTACCTCACAGACAGAAGGTCCTGGGTTCAGTTCCAACATCAGTCAATGGGGGTAATATATGAACAATCATTTTAGTTCAGGTTCCAATTCAATCTGAAGAGGCTCAGATCAGTAAAATACAAAGGTTTTTATCGTTAACGAAATGACAAAAACTAGAATTGAAAAAAAAATATTAGTTAACTGAAATAAATAAAAACTATAATTAAAAGAAAAAAATGATATCTAACTGAAACTGCATTGTGTGTTTATAAAACTAACTAAAACTTATAAGAATTATGGATAAAATTCCCTTTGTTTTCGTCTTTGTCAATGTCGGATTGATATGAAATCGATTTATTTCGCTCTAGCAATTTTAGCTGCTGGCACCATATGACACTTTTTGGTCCGTCACTTGTGGTTTCCAGTCGTCTTCTGGTCCCCACTCTACCTGGAAACATGGAGACTAAAGCTGGGAGAAAGCAGCAGAGTCCTGTCTGGGATTTATTTGAATACAACGGAGAAGAAGAGAAAAGATATAAAGAAACTAAAATTAATACTAAAACTAAGCATTTAGAAAATAACGAAAACTAATAAAAACTATCAAACCTGCTCTAAAAAATAATTAAACGAACTGAATTAGAGCAAAAAGTGAAAACTAAATAAAACTAAACTAGAATGAAAAATCCAAAACTATTAGAACCTTGAAACATAGAAGTTAGCCATCAGCAGTTTAGGTTTGACATTATTTCTACATTGTTCTGTTCTTGTTCTCCTGGTCCGGCCCGGTTCAGATCATACTGGACTGAATGTGGAACCTGAACTAGAACCACCTGACCTTAAACCTCCGCTCCAGACCTCCTCCGTTCTCCTTTTCTTCCCTTTTCTGGTTGTTTTTCTATCGGAGGACGTGGCGGTTTGGTCATGAGTCTGAGTCGTTCCCAGCTCCAGTGCGTCAGGGGTTGAATCTCTGTAAATCACACCCTCTTCCACTCCACTCTTCGCTTCCCTACGTGCGGCGGCGGCGTCCAGCATGGCGCTGTCTTCTTCCCAGCCTGCTTTGCATATGACTGCAGGGCCGCCATCAAAGGGAGGAAGTGGAAGGCACATGATGAAACGTTCTGCGACTGGGACGCCTGTTCCCAACGCCACTGTGAACGCTGGGCATTACACTGCAGACGCAGATAAGGGGGGTTGGTTCAGATAGGGGGGGGTCAGGCCTCACCGATGGAAGATGAAGGCGTTGAGCGACCGGTGACCGTCTAGTACAACGCTTTAAACCTGCGACATCACATGAAAATATGATGTACGAACAAAGACATGTGTGAGGAACACGTCAAACAGATTATTCTGGGCTGTCAAACTCATTTTAGTTCAGGGGCCAGATTTTGCCCAGTTTGATTTCCAGCGGGCCAGAACCAGTAAATAATGACTTAATAACCTATGAATAATTACAACGTGTTTTGTTTTGACATTTTGTTTTTGTACAAAAAAACCCCAATTAACTTATGAAAATATTTACATTTTACAAAAAAAGATGTGAATAACCTGAACAAACAGAAATTTCATTTGAAAAATTAATGCAATTTTAACAATATTATGCCTGGACTTATTATTTATACATGTACATTACACACACAGTGTTCCATAAACATTTAGGAACAGGCAGAATATTGTTCAGATTTTGGAGTTTGGAACTAAAATTTGAACAATTTCTACAATATTCCATCTGTTATTATTAACGCAACTCCAGATCACAGTGGATCCATAAATGCACAAAACATTTAGGAACAGGCAGAATATTGTTCAAATTGCACATTTCGGGTTGTTCATCTTTGTTTTTATTTATGTATTTATTTGCATTTTATTGTGAAAGAATAGTTTTGTAAATGTAAATATTTTCATAGTATAATGTTTTTTTGTTGTTTTGGGTTTTTTTTTCACTTCAATTTTTTCCACATGATTTGTCACAAAGAAAATTTGTAGTTGTCATTATTTATAGGCATAATGTAATATGTTTTCACATCAAACCAAGAAGAAAATATGGAGTCATTATTTCTTTTAAGTTATTATGCTGTAATTTTATTGCAAAAACTCCAGTCAAGGCTGTGGAACTCATTTTAGTTCAGGTTCCACATACAGACTAATATGATCTACAGTCAAATAATGACAGCAGAATAACCTGTAAATAATGACAACTACAAATTTTTGTCTTTGTTTTAGTGCAAAAAAAAAAACCACAATTAAATTATTAAATTATTTAAATTTTACAAAAAAATGTGAATAACCTGGAAAAAAACAAAAAACAAAACAGAAATTTCATTTGAAAAATAATGCAATTTTAACAATATTATGCCTCAACTTATTATTTATACATGTACATTACATATAGTGTTCCATAAACATTTGGTAACAGGCAGAATATTGTTAAAATTTTGGAGTTTGGAACTAAAATTTGAACAATTTCTACAACATTTAATCTGTTATTATTAACACAACTCCAGATCACAGTGGATCCATAAATGCATAAAATATTTAATAACAGGCAGAATATTGTTCAAACTGCACATTTCAGGTTGTTCATCTTTGTTTCTATTTATGTATTTATTTGCATTTTATTGTGAAAGAATAGTTTTGTAAATGTAAATATTTTCACAGTGTAATGTTATTTTTTTCACTTAAACTTTTTCCACATAATTTTTCACAAAGAAAATTTATTGTTGTCATTATTTTTGGGTTATTGTGTTGTTATTTTTACTGCAGATCACATTGGTCTGTATGTGGAACCTGAACCTAAATGATTTTTGACAACCTGGACTGTTCAGGGTCATTTTTGCACTTTCATCCCATGGACCAGAATGGAACCTTTGGCGGGGCGGGCCAGATTTGGCCCCTGGGCCGCATGTTTGACACCTGTGGACTAACAGGACGATTAATGTAAATGTTCACAGATTTACTGAGTCTGGAAGGGCACGGTCAGACTGTAGGTAAATGTGGCACAAATCTGATTCTTTTGTCCATATGTGACCTGAATCTGATCTGTTAACCCTTTAACACCAAACATATCATATCTGATCCATGAGTTCTGAAGCCCTCTACATGATCAGTGTGAGATTTTTCATCTTGTAAAACCTGATGTATACAATTAGATTCAATTAGATTAAAATGAGAATCCACAATTGGAAAACAAAAAAAAAAGACTCATATCATTATTCATGTACAAATCAAAAATCGTGCTCTCGCTCTCCAAGTGCTTTTCTAGTTGTGGGATGATTTTAGTGGATGGATCAGAATTCAAAAAAATCATGAAAAAATGAAAAGTGTTGAATTCTGACCTAAAACAAACTGGGAAAAATAACCTTTAATAACATGAAGTGGAACATGTGCGTAATATACTCACCTGGACGCCAGAGAGTTAAAGTGTGTTTAATATACTCACCTGGACACCACAGGGTTAAAGTGTGTTTAATATACTCACCTGGACACCAGAGGGTTAAAGTGTGTTTAATGTACTCACCTGGACACCACAGGGTTAAAGTGTGTTTAATATACTCACCTGGACACCAGAGGGTTAAAGTGTGTTTAATATACTCACCTGGACACTGGAGGGTTAAAGTGTGTTTAATATACTCACCTGGACACCACAGGGTTAAAGTGTGTTTAATATACTCACCTGGACACCACAGGGTTAAAGTGTGTTTAATATACTCACCTGGACACCACAGGGTTAAAGTGTGTTTAATGTACTCACCTGGACACCACAGGGTTAAAGTGTGTTTAATATACTCACCTGGACACCAGAGGGTTAAAGTGTGTTTAATATACTCACCTGGACACCACAGGGTTAAAGTGTGTTTAATATACTCACCTGGACACTGGAGGGTTAAAGTGTGTTTAATATACTCACCTGGACACCACAGGGTTAAAGTGTGTTTAATATACTCACCTGGACACCACAGGGTTAAAGTGTGTTTAATATACTCACCTGGACACCACAGGGTTAAAGTGTGTTTAATGTACTCACCTGGACACCACAGGGTTAAAGTGTGTTTAATATACTCACCTGGACACCAGAGGGTTAAAGTGTGTTTAATATACTCACCTGGACACCACAGGGTTAAAGTGTGTTTAATATACTCACCTGGACACTGGAGGGTTAAAGTGTGTTTAATATACTCACCTGGACACCACAGGGTTAAAGTGTGTTTAATATACTCACCTGGACACCACAGGGTTAAAGTGTGTTTAATATACTCACCTGGACACCAGAGGGTTAAAGTGTGTTTAATATACTCACCTGGACACCACAGGGTTAAAGTGTGTTTAATATACTCACCTGGACACCGGAGGGTTAAAGTGTGTTTAATATACTCACCTGGACACCACAGGGTTAAAGTGTGTTTAATATACTCACCTGGACACTGGAGGGTTAAAGTGTGTTTAATATACTCACCTGGACACCACAGGGTTAAAGTGTGTTTAATATACTCACCTGGACACCACAGGGTTAAAGTGTGTTTAATGTACTCACCTGGACACCACAGGGTTAAGTGTGTTTAATGTACTCACCTGGACACCACAGGGTTAAAGTGTGTTTAATATACTCACCTGGACACTGGAGGGTTAAAGTGTGTTTAATATACTCACCTGGACACCAGAGGGTTAAAGTGTGTTTAATATACTCACCTGGACACCAGAGGGTTAAAGTGTGTTTAATATACTCACCTGGACACTGGAGGGTTAAAGTGTGTTTAATATACTCACCTGGACACTGGAGGGTTAAAGTGTGTTTAATATACTCACCTGGACACCACAGGGTTAAAGTGTGTTTAATATACTCACCTGGACACCACAGGGTTAAGTGTGTTTAATATACTCACCTGGACACCACAGGGTTAAAGTGTGTTTAATGTACTCACCTGGACACCACAGGGTTAAAGTGTGTTTAATATACTCACCTGGACACCAGAGGGTTAAAGTGTGTTTAATATACTCACCTGGACACCACAGGGTTAAAGTGTGTTTAATATACTCACCTGGACACTGGAGGGTTAAAGTGTGTTTAATATACTCACCTGGACACCACAGGGTTAAAGTGTGTTTAATATACTCACCTGGACACCACAGGGTTAAAGTGTGTTTAATATACTCACCTGGACACCAGAGGGTTAAAGTGTGTTTAATATACTCACCTGGACACCACAGGGTTAAAGTGTGTTTAATATACTCACCTGGACACCGGAGGGTTAAAGTGTGTTTAATATACTCACCTGGACACCACAGGGTTAAAGTGTGTTTAATATACTCACCTGGACACTGGAGGGTTAAAGTGTGTTTAATATACTCACCTGGACACCACAGGGTTAAAGTGTGTTTAATATACTCACCTGGACACCACAGGGTTAAAGTGTGTTTAATGTACTCACCTGGACACCACAGGGTTAAAGTGTGTTTAATGTACTCACCTGGACACCACAGGGTTAAAGTGTGTTTAATATACTCACCTGGACACTGGAGGGTTAAAGTGTGTTTAATATACTCACCTGGACACCAGAGGGTTAAAGTGTGTTTAATATACTCACCTGGACACCAGAGGGTTAAAGTGTGTTTAATATACTCACCTGGACACTGGAGGGTTAAAGTGTGTTTAATATACTCACCTGGACACTGGAGGGTTAAAGTGTGTTTAATATACTCACCTGGACACCACAGGGTTAAAGTGTGTTTAATATACTCACCTGGACACTGGAGGGTTAAAGTGTGTTTAATATACTCACCTGGACACCAGAGGGTTAAAGTGTGTTAATATACTCACCTGGACACCAGAGGGTTAAAGTGTGTTTAATATACTCACCTGGACACTGGAGGGTTAAAGTGTGTTTAATATACTCACCTGGACACTGGAGGGGTTAAAGTGTGTTTAATATACTCACCTGGACACCGGAGGGTTAAAGTGTGTTTAATATACTCACCTGGACACTGGAGGGTTCTGGTGAAGGAAACAGTCACACATTCAAACCTTAAGCTGTTCCGTTTCAGACTAAATCATGTCTGATTCTGCTGAAGTGTCCTGATCTGTTCATTAATGTTTAAATACATGTAAACAAAACACTGACGCAGAGTCGGTGTTTATCTCCTTTAAACACAAACCACCTCCTGCCTTTAAACACATGTTAGTTCAGGTTCCACATTCAGACCCAAATGAGAGAAAGTAAAATAAGAGCACCATAATATATAAATACTGACAAACACAAAGGTTTGTCTTTGTTTTAGTGTAAAAAAAATACATTCAGTTATGAAAATATTCACATTTATAAACTATCAAAACAAAAAAGATGTGAATAACCTGGAAAAAAAATTAATTTATCAAGAAAAATAAGTGCAGTTTTAACAATATTCTGCCTCATCTTCTCATTTCTACATGTACATTTCAGATCTACAAAGGAACCAGACATTTAATAACAGGCAGAATATTGGTCCAATTACAGGTAATTTTATATATGCATTTCAGGTTGTTCATATTTGTTCAGGTTATTCACATTTTATTGTTAAAAGATAGTTTGTAAATGTAAAAATTTTCATAATTTAATGTTTTTGAGGGGGTTTTTGCACTAAAACAAAGGGGGAAAAATAGAGTTGAAATTATTTGTAGAGATAATGTAACATTATTTTCACATTAAACCAAGAAGAACATTATTTAAAGGTTATTCTATGTTTATTTGACTGTAGAGCATGTTGAATATTGAACCTGAACTTAAACCAGTTCAACTCCACTGACTGTTCAAATGTTCAGTGTATTTTCTGCATTTGTCAAACTCATCCTGCCTGTTTGACATTTAATCAATAGAAGGTGGATGTGATGCAGTCAAACGTGTCCAGCTTTTATTTATTTCTGCTCAGAGTCAGTTGGACGTTGTGGACAGTAACCCTTCAGTCTCCACCTGGACTCATCGTCATCATTATTTCCTGTTTTCTTATATTTAATCTTTGTGTTCTTCTGCCTCCAAGCCTTTGTTTTTCTATTAATACATTCTGTGCATTTGGATCCTTTCATTCTACTATAAAAACCCAAATTTTCATAATTATCAGTCATTCTCATTTAGTTTACAGGTATTTTGCTGATGTGATTGGGGATGTAACCATATGAAAATTTCATATCACGGTTATTGTGACCAGAATTATCATGGTTATCATTATTATCGCAGTATTGTTGAAATTGTGCTCAAAATGTTCAAAAAGTACTAATACACACACTGAAATAATTTAACCAGCTGTATTTTGAAGAAAAAAAAACAACAAAAAAAACAAATAAAATAATTGGCACAATGTACCCTCTGTTGCAGAAACATTCAAATATTAACCCTTAGTGGTCTGAGCCTATTTGTCTGTTTTTTCAGTCCTCTTGATTTTGTCTTATATACTATATAAAGAAATGTTTACTATACCCATGTTTGGGATCTTTTTTTTCTATCTCATCTGCCTATTATTTTCACTTCTATCTGCACTTATTTTCACTTCACCTACACAAAAGGACAAAAAACACAAAAAAATATATATAAAATCCAATTTGAAAAATGTATATAATGTATATAATTTATTGCATAAATAACACACAGATGCTTAATGGACCTTTTTAAAGACTTTAAAAGTGAATATTGGTTCCAAATATTAGGTATATACAATTAAAATTGTAATAAATTAAAACTATACAGGGTGGGGAAGCAAAATTTACAATGAACATTCAGTTGTTTTTTCTCAGCAGGCACTACATCAGTTGTTTTGAAACCAAACATATATTGATGTCATAATCATACCTAACACTATTATCCATACCTTTTCAGAAACTTTTGCCCATATGAGTAATCAGGAAAGCAAACGTCAAAGAGTGTGTGATTTGCTGAATGCACTCGTCACACCAAAGGAGATTTCAAAAATAGTTGGAGTGTCCATAAAGACTGTTTATAATGGAAAGAAGAGAATGACTATGAGCAAAACTATTAGGAGAAAGTCTGGAAGATACTATTAAAGAAGAATGGGAGAAGCTGTCACCCGAATATTTGAGGAAAACTTGCACAAGTTTCAGGAAGCGTGTGAAGGCAGTTATTGAGAAAGAAGGAGGACACATAGAATAAAAACATTTTCTATTATGTCAATTTTCTTGTGGCAAATAAATTCTCATGACTTTCAATAAACTAATTGGTCATACACTGTCTTTCAATCCCTGCCTCAAAATATTGTAAATTTTGCTTCCCCACCCTGTACTCACATATTTGACATAAAAGCAGATCTTTACATAGGCGTTTTCTGCGGAAAAGTGCAGTAATCAAACACGGTTATCACGATAATTAGAATTTTTAACAGTAACACTAACCGTCTGCAATTTTACCGCGGTTTATCATTATACCGGTAATCGTTACATCCCTAGGTGTGATACGACACAGATCATGTCTCTGAAACGATATTTCACTATAAATGATAAAAACATCTGTCATTTGTCCTCTCATTTACAGCAGGAGATACAAATGTCTTAGAAAAATGAAAATAAACGATAATAACAGGTTTATTTACACTCATCTTTTCCACAGAATGAGTTCCTTTCCTTTGATTTTGCCTCTTGTGCTGAAATATTTGACTGTCTCGAACAGACCACATATTTGTGCACCTCCAGCTGACGTCATAAACCTCATTTACAGCCTTCAGAACCAGCTGACGACGCAACTTCACTGACAAAAACCTGAAAATACCAGATAATGAAGTGTGTTTCCACGTCAGCCTGGTGTTCAGATCAACCTGATAAACCCGCAGATTCATCAGCTGATTTTCTGCTCGTCTTTCTGCTCTGAGCCCTGCAGTTCCACTGAAGCACAAAGATTATAAAAAAAGGAAAAACCCTGGGAGGCCTGTGGGCCGTGTCTCACACACATCAGTCAGAAGGATCTGACTCCAGGGGTTTACACCAAAGACAGGTTTGACTGGAGAAGAAAATCTGCTTAAAAAGAAGGCACAGTGAAAGTGAAGCCCTGAGGGGGAGAGAGAGAGAGGGAGAGGGAGAGAGAGAGAGAGACAGAGGGAGAGAGAGAGGGAGGGAGAGAGAGAGATGGAGAGAGAGAGAGAGGGAGAGGGAGAGAGAGAGAGAGATAGAGGGAGACAAGGAGAGAGAAAGAGAGAGGGAGGGAGAGAGAGACGGGGGGGACAGAGAGAGAGCTTTACAGACGACACATCAGCTGAGAGGACAATATGTTCCTGCCTGAAGACACCATCACTGTTGGACCGGGTCAGCGGTGGACACAGTACACACTACAGTAATTTTGCACTAAAAGAGAAAATTTAGCATTTGTCATTATTTTTACCTCCACCAAGGACGGAGGAGGTTAGGTTTACATTGGGGCTGGTTTGTTTGTTTGTTTGTTTGTTTGTTGTTGTTTCGTCTGTTGGTTTGTTTGTGTCTGTTGTTTGTCTGTCTGTTGTTGTCTGTTGTTGTTGTTGTTTGTTGTTTGTTTGTTTGTTGTTGTTTGTTTGTGTTTGTTTGTTTGTTTGTTTGGCTGTTTGTTTGTTTGTTTGGCTGGCTGTGAGTTTGTTTGTTTGTTAGCAAGATAACTCAAAAAGTTATGGACAAATTTTGATGAAATTATCAGGAAATGTTGATTCTGGCACAAGGAACAAATGATGAAATTTTGGTGATGGGGGGGGGGGGGGGGGGGGGGGGGGGGTGTCTGGTTTGGTGGAGGTCTGCGCTCTCTGAGTACTTTTCTATTATTTCTGTGTTATTCTGTTGTTATTTTGCTGGTTCTGATCCACTTTAGATCATATGGGTCTGAATGTGGAACCTGAACTAACATGAATACAAATCCAGTATTCAAACTCTTAAACCTTCAACCATCATAAACAGATTTCACGGCCTGTTCAGCCTTAAACCATGACGTGTTTGTTGTTTCCATCTTTACCTCCACTTCGTTTATTTCGTGTGTCATTAAGTGTCGCTGTGTGCAGGAACATTTGTGACGCTGATGAGCACTGATGTTCACCACAGAGCTCCTTCTGCATATATTCTGTATGTTCTCTATGCTTTACATTCTCATCAGCTGTGCTTCACACCAACTCATTACAACTTCTTCAACCCTTAAAGACCCAGTCTTACTTTTGTGTCAGCTCCCAAATGAATTTTTCTTTCTATTTAACCTTTCTTAAGCAATCTATCATCATTTATTGTAATATTATCCTCTGTATTTTGCATTTCTTCAATAAAAATCAGGTATTTTGTTATATTTAATTCACTGATTGTGTACATGTTCATTGAAGCTCAGATTAAAGTTAATTGTCATAATATCAGAAACATGAAAAATGAAGAAACAGTGACTTTTTCACTAATATCTCTAATTAACTGAACATAAACCCTCTGTCACTGATCCAACTCCATGGGTTTTACTGGGGAAGCAATGGTTACATTCTTTATTCATTTTTTGCATTTTGTTGCTTATTTTCTCCATAACATTTATTATTTTGAACATTTTCTTATTTGCATTTGTTTTTTTTGTTTTGTTTTTTTTTTCATCCAGTTTTGTTCCATTTGTGGCTTATTTTTTTCATGTTATTTATTTGATTTATTACCAAATTTTGTTTATTTTATTCATTACTTTGGCTGTTTTTGTTCATTTTGTGTCTTATTTTATTGTGTTTTACTTTACTTCAAAACATTTTTTGGTGTATTTTTCATATTATTTATTATTTTGTATGTTCTTTATTCATTTTTGTACATTTTATCCACTGTCATTGATCCAAGTCCTTGGGTTTTACTGGGGAATCAATGTTTTCATTCATTATTCATTTTGTGCATTTTGTTGCTTATTTTCTCCATTACATGTATTATTTTGTTCATGTTACTTATTATTTATTTGATTTATTACCCATTTTTGTTCATTTCATTCATTACTTTGGCTGTTTCTGTTCATTTTGTGTCTTATTTTATTGTTTTTTTTTTTCAGTTCACTTTAGTAAAGTTTTTTGTGGTATTTTATCACGTTATTTATTATTTTGTACATGTTCTTATTTGCTTTTGTTTATTTTGTTCATGTTATTTTCTTGCCTTTTTTTTTCTCCAATTTTGTTCAGTTTGTGGCTTATTTTGTTCATGTTACTAATTATTTATTTGATTTATTACCCATTTTTGTTCATTTTATTTAATACTTTGGCTGCTTTTGTTATTTTGTGTCTTATTTTATTCTTTTTTACTTTACTTTAGTGCATTTTTTGGTGCATTTTATCACATTATTTATTACTTTGTATGTTTTTTTATTCATTTTTGTTCATTTTCTCCACTGCCATTGATCCAACTCCATGGGTTTTACTGGGGAATCAATGTTGTAGAAGATGACAGTGTTTCCACGGTAACTACAGAGCCTCTGAACGTCCAAATATGGTCATATCTGATGACCATGAAAAGATGAAGAACTGTATTTTACACCAATTACTGACATGGATTGATAGGATTGATGGATCAACAGGAATTAAACTGTTTAGATCAGTAGATGGTTTTGATAGTCAGTGGTTGTTTGGGTCTTTAAGGGTTAAAGGAGGACGTTTGGGTCTTTAAGGGTTAAAGGAGGACGTTTGGGTCTTTAAGGGTTAAAGGTGGACACTTGGGTCTTTAAGGGTTAAAGGAGGACGTTTGGGTCTTTAAGGGCTAAAGGAGGACGTTTGGGTGTTTAAGGGTTAAAGGAGGACGTTTGGGTCTTTAAGGGTTAAAGGAGGACGTTTGGGTCTTTAAGGGTTAAGGAGGACGTTTGGGTCTTTAAGGGTTAAAGGTGGACAGTTGGGTTTTTAAGGGTTAAAGGTGGACGTTTGGGTCTTTAAGGGTTAAAGGTGGACGTTTGGGTCTTTAAGGGTTAAAGGAGGACGTTTGGGTCTTTAAGGGTTAAAGGAGGACGTTTGGGTCTTTAAGGGTTAAAGGTGGACAGTTGGGTTTTTAAGGGTTAAAGGTGGACGTTTGGGTCTTTAAGGGTTAAAGGTGGATGTTTGGATCTTTAAGGGTTAAAGGTGGACACTTGGGTCTTTAAGGGTTAAAGGAGGACGTTTGGGTCTTTAAGGGCTAAAGGAGGACGTTTGGGTGTTTAAGGGTTAAAGGAGGACGTTTGGGTCTTTAAGGGCTAAAGGAGGACATTTGGGTGTTTAAGGGTTAAAGGTGGACGTTTGGGTCTTTAAGGGTTAAAGGAGGACGTTTGGGTCTTTAAGGGTTAAAGGAGGACGTTTGGGTCTTTAAGGGTTAAAGGTGGACAGTTGGGTTTTTAAGGGTTAAAGGTGGACGTTTGGGTCTTTAAGGGTTAAAGGTGGATGTTTGGATCTTTAAGGGTTAAAGGTGGACACTTGGGTCTTTAA
Source organism: Sphaeramia orbicularis (assembly GCF_902148855.1). NCBI lineage: Eukaryota > Metazoa > Chordata > Actinopteri > Kurtiformes > Apogonidae > Sphaeramia > Sphaeramia orbicularis. Next base: position 10,260,426 of record NC_043978.1, on the reverse strand, counting down.
GGGCTAAAGGAGGACGTTTGGGTCTTTAAGGGCTAAAGGAGGACGTTTGGGTGTTTAAGGGTTAAAGGAGGACGTTTGGGTCTTTAAGGGCTAAAGGAGGACATTTGGGTGTTTAAGGGTTAAAGGTGGACGTTTGGGTCTGTAAGGGTTAAAGGTGAACGTTTGGGTCTGTAAGGGCCAAAGGTGGACGTTTGGGTCTGCAAGGGTTAAAGGTGGACGTTTGGGTCTGTAAGGGCTAAAGGTGGACATTTGGGTCTGCAAGGGTTAAAGGTGGACGTTTAGGTCTGTAAGGGCTAAAGGTGGACGTTTAGGTCTTTAAGGGTTAAAGGGGGACATTTGGGTCTTTAAGGGTTAAAGGTGGACGTTTGGGTCTTTAAGGGTTAAAGGGGGATGTTTGGGTCTTTAAGGGTTAAATTAAATGGGTTTTTAAGCGTTATTTTCCATGATTAAATCCCTGATTCTTCTCTTTACCTGAGCGTAAGAAACAGCAGCAGCAGTCGGACTTTTCACTTTCAGTTGATGTGTGAAGTGTTTTCTAAAGAAGATGAGATCGTTAAAGGTCGTTGCTGTGTGGGTGAAACGCTAATTACAACAATCACACTGATGCTAACGTATAGACATGAAGTTACACCTGCTTTAAATGCATTTAACCCTTTATAGGGTTAACGCTCATTGAAACACTCTGAAATTGAACATTTCAACCTTAGTGGGTTATCGGACATTGTCGGTTGCCGTGACAACAGTCTCCCTCCTCGGAGCATCACTCACTAAAACAACCGTTCTAAGGTCATAAACAGACCACAGTCACTCATATCCACTATTTACAGCTTCAACATGTCCATAAAATCTGTCTGAATCTCTGAATCACTGTAAAGTTTAATAAAAACCAACATGATCTCACTGAGGCACGGAAGTGGACCCATACTAATGTCTGAGGAAATGACCAAAAATAGTCACTTGCCCAATAAAGAGTTAGCTGTGTGAAAATCCTACAGATGGAGAAGAAATCAGACAAAAAAGGAAGAGTTTGATAGTACTTCTACGTCCAAATCTACAGATGAAATATGAAAGTAGACAGAAAAGAGAAGAGCATCGTCCAGACTTCAATGTCTGATCTGACTGAATCTGATCAGTGATTGGTAATTACACCTGTCAATCACGTGTTTAACCCCTCCCACTCTGGAAACACCTGGTATTGGACAAACTCCTTCATCACTAGTAGATGTTCGAGAGCCAGAGGAGGACCAGAGGAGGACCAGAAGAGGACCAGAAGAAGACCAGAGGAGGACCAGAGAAGGACCAGAGGAGGATCAGAGGAAGACCAGAGAAGGACCGGAGGAGGACCAGAGGAGGACCAGAGGAAGACCAGAGGAGGACCAGAGGAGGACCAGAGGAGGATCAGAGGAAGACCGGAGAAGGACCGGAGGAGGACCGGAGGAGGACCAGAGGAGGACCAGAGGAAGACCAGAGGAGGACCAGAGAAAGACCAGAGGAAGACCAGAGGAGGACCAGAAGAGGACCAGAGGAGGACCAGAGGAGGACCAGAGAAGGACCAGAGGAAGACCAGAGGAGGACCAGAAGAGGACCAGAAGAGGACCAGAGGGACCTTCTTCTTCTTCTTCTTTTTCTTCTTCTTCTTCTTCTTCTTCTTCTTCTTCTTCTCCTTCTTCTCCTTCTCCTTCTCCTTCTCCTTCTCCTTCTCCTTCTTCTCCTTCTCCTTCTTCTTCTCCTTCTTCTCCTTCTCCTTCTTCTCCTTCTCCTTCTTCTTCTTCTTCTTCTTCTTCTTCTTCTCCTTCTCCTTCTTCTTCTTCTTCTTCTTCTTCTCCTTCTTCTCCTTCCTCTTCTTCTCCTTCTTCTTCTCCTTCTTCTTCTCCGTCTTCTTCTCCTTCTCATTCTTCTTCTTCTTCTTCTTCTTCTTCTTCTTCTTCTTCTTCTTCTTCTTCTTCTTCTTCTTCTCCTTCTTCTTCTTCTCCTTCTCCTTCTTCATTTAAACACACTTCATAATCTAATCTAATCTTTCTTACACTAAAACAAAGGGAACATCTGGACTTGTCATTATTTCTGGGTTCTTTTTTGGTCACTCCTCTTGGATCCAGTTCTTCTGTTTGTGGATCTCATCTAAACTGACTCGGATCTTCATGGACTGGACTGAAGAACCTCAGCTGACGTTGGTCATTTGTTCAATCATTCACCACACCACATTCATCACAGTTTGTCTTTCTGGTGCAGATGCAGCAGATGTACTTCCTCCCTTTGCATCATTGTCATCTTCTTCACTCTGTCCAGTTGTTTTCTTTCTGTTGGTTTCTCTTGGTTTCTCTTGGTCTCCTTTGGTCTCTCTCCGTTCTTTGATGGTTCCAGAGGAACTCCATGGGTTTCCTCTTCCCAGTCCTTTCATCAGGGCGTTCCAGTGACAGCCCCGTTCCCCTCCACATGACCTTCCTGTTTCTGTTTATGCACAAACAGAGGAACTTCAGCCTTCTTCAGCTCCTCCTCATGCTCCGTTTTTCTGCAGCGTCTTTAAACCTGGTTTAGAAGTGGAGGCAGGGGCTGAAAACACGCTGAGAGGAGGAGAGGAAAAAGTGTCCTGTCAGGGTTTTAGCAGCAGAAGGTGTGAGACATGAAAGGCTGACAGAAAGTGGAGAATGTGCAGATTCCATGTGGAGGTGCTGAGGATGCAGCGCCTGCAGTGGCGTCGCCTCCAGACCGTCACCACTTCTGCAAAAACAACCGACAGCTCCTGAGCAGAGTCTGCCCCCCACCCCCCCAGCTGCACTACATGTCCCAGAATGCACCTGAGCATCAGAGAAGAACAAGGAGGAAGTAAGGTCCATGTGTTCAGTCTGAACATTCATCTGAAATGACTTTTGACCGAACGACCTGCAGCTGTAATGTCAGGGACAGATGGAAATAAGTACAAATGAAATCTGCATTTTCCATGTTTTTACTGTGACCTTTGACCTCATGACAAGAACCAGCACAAACAGAAACACCTGATATGAGGGGAATCAAACCTGAATATTCTTTTGGTTTTTGTTCATTTTGTTCATTATTACGTACACCAAGGAGGTTCTGTTTTTGCCGGCGTTGGTTTGTTTGTCTGTCTGTCTGTCTGTCTGTCTGTCTGTCCATGTGCAAGATAACTCAAAAAGTTATGGACAGATTTGGATGAAAATTTCAGGAAATGTTGAAACTGGCACAAGGAACAAATGATGAAATTTTGGTGGTGATTGGCGTGGGGGGGGGGGGGGGCACTGATCTGCCTTGGCAGAGGTCTGCGCTCTCTGAATGCTTTTCTAGTTTGTTATTGTGATTATTCTTGGTTATTTCATTGATTTTTTTCTTCATTTTTGTTCATTTTGTTCATTATTTATTTATTTATTTTACCCATTTTATTTGTTATTGTGTTCATTTTTGGTTATTTCATTGATTGTTTTGTACATGTTTGTTCATTTTGTTCATTATTTTTTGGTTGGTTTTTTTTTACCCATTTTGTTTGTTATTGTGTTCATTTTTGGTTATTTCATTGATTGTTCTTTTTTTTTTTTCATTTTGTTCATTATTTTTGAATTATTTTTACCCATTTTATTGTTATTGTGTTCATTTTTGGTTATTTCATTGATTGTTTTGTTCAGTTTTGTTCATTATTTTGGTTATTTTTACCCATTTTATTTGTTATTGTGTTCATTTTTGGTTATTTCATTGATTGTTTTGTTCATTTTTGTTCATTATTTTGGTTATTTTTACCCATTTTATTTGTTATTGTGTTTATTTTTGGTTATTTCATTGATTGTTTTGTTCATTTTTTGTTTATTTTGCTTAGTTCTTTAGACATGCTAATTTATATTTATTTAGACTCCCCTTTTATATTGTTTTAGACTTGTCACAGTTTGTTAGATATTTATATTTATATTTATATTTATAGAGGCTCCTTATTTAAAGTTAAATTGTTGTAGTTCTTTTGCTTAGATTGTAGATGCTCAGTGAAGGCGGATCCGCAAAGGAAGAATTTTATTGTACGATGCGATGTAACTGTTTGGTTCTCTGTGCATATGACAAATAAATGTGTTCTATTCTATTCTATTCTATTCTATTCTATTCTATTCTATTCTATTCTATTCATTTTGTGATAAATTTATTTTTGTTCGATTTTGTTCATTTTGTTGAAAATTTTGGTCTTTTTTTTTTCATTTTTTCTATTATTTTAGTCCTTTTTAATCATTTGGTTGTATACTTTATTCATTTTTTGATGAATTTGTTCTTTTTTTTTTTTTTTTTTTTAATTTATGTCAATTTTGTTGAATATTCTGTTCATTTTATGATGTTTTTTGTCTTTATTTATGCTTCATGTTACTACTGGTATAAAGCCTCAGTAAATTAATGAATGTCATATTGTCTGAACAAAAGGGTTAAAGGTTGATAGAAGCTGTTTTTACCGTGAAACTTGTTTTTCCTTCCATTCATACGTCACTTATATCAGATTCAAGACACTGGGTTAAGACATTTCAGGTTGTTCATATCAGTTAAAGTTTTTCACATTTTTTTTGAAAGGATAGTTTGTAAATTTAAATATACTCATGTGATTTTACTTTTTTTTGCACTCAAACAAAGAGAAAAAATTGTAGTTGTCATTATTTATTGGTTATTATGATTGTAATTTATTCATTTGATCCATTTGAGATTGAATGTGACTGAATTTGGCTCCTGAACTAAAATGATTGTTTCTATCTTTAGTGTCATTTTTGGTTTGATCGGACCCTTTGGTGGGCCATATGTTTGACACCTGTGCTTTAGTGGGTTTAACTCTGTGTATGTAAACATAAACTGAGAACTACAGTAGACATTTATCAAACAAACAGATGATCAAATTAAGGATAAACAATTATCACAACAATTATTACAACACAATCCAAATGTATTAAAGCTTCAATATTATGATTATTTGCATCAACTGGAAAACTGGAAAAAGCCAGAATCCCTTATTGTGTAACTGAATAATAATATGAATTAATTCAATATACAGAATAGAATAGAATAGAATAGAATAGAATAGAATAGAATAGAATAGAATAGAATAGAACTTGAACAGTCAGAGGGTGCAGCTGACATGAACTTGGGTCTAATCCTGGGTTCGTTTGTTCAGCCTCAGTATTGACAGTAATAAAAAAAAGAGCGGGTGCAGCCTCTGTTGAATAATGGCGTTGGGCGGACAACGCACGGAACATCCTTCATTTATATTTCAGTTGTTCTGAGCTCGGATCAATAGCGGCTGCCAGTTCCAGTGGATTCCCTCGAGTCCGACACTGTGTTAATGAGACTCCGAGAGAAAGAGTGAAGATGCTCAGTGGGGAGGGGAGGGGAGGGGTCTGAAGTCTAAAATTAACCCTGAACCCACTCATTTTGAACCACAGATGTAGACCACGCACACCAACACCTCCAATCAAGATGGAAATGAGCCTGTATGAAGAAAATCTAGGAGTTTATGGACAGAAATATACTCAAATTTATGATATAATACTGTCTCAACATTACAGGTCTATGACATTTAAGAGAATTAAGTGTAATTGTACCAATATTCTGTCTGTTATTAAATATTTTGTGTATTTGTAGATCCACTGTGTTCTGTACGTTATAATAAACATGTGAAAATGATAAACTGAGCCAGAATATTGGCATAAACTGTTAAAAGCGCACTTTTTTTCTTAATAAATGTAATTTTGTTCATAGTTGTTTATGTTAATCACATCATTTTAAAGGATATTTTGTAAATGTAAACATACTTTTTCACTCTAAAACATAGAAGTTAGACATAAACCGTTTGGACAGGTTTAACATTATTTCTGTGTTGTTGTGTTATTATTTTCCTGGTCCGGCCCACTTCAGATTATCATGGGCTGTATGTGGAACCTGGACTAACATGAGTTTGACCCCCCAGCACTAAAGGGGTACAGGAGGTTTGGCAGGAGTTACATGATACAGTTAAACTAAATAATAACGCATCATTTATAAAATGCACACACAGTGAAACCCACTTCAAACTGCTGCCAAACAAAGTCTGACCATGGTTATTTACACAGATGTAAGTGAGGCAGTGTTCATGTATTCTGGTTAAAATCAGCTGTTATATGGAAATAAACCTCATACATTAATAAATAAATGATGATGATGATGATGATGATGATGATGATGAAGATGATATAATGAAGATGATGAGGATGATGATGATGATGATGATGATGATGATGGTGGTGGTGGTGGTGGTGATGATGATGATGATGATGAAGATGATGATGAAGATGATATAATGAAGATGATGATGATGATGATGATGATGATGATGATGATGACGACGATGAAGATGATGATGATGATGATGGTGGTGATGATGATGATGATGAAGATGATGATAATTATGCTGCTGCTGCTGCTGATGATGATGATGATGATGATGATGGTGATGACGATAATGATACTGCTGTTGCTGATGGTGGTTATGATGATGATGATGATGATGATGATGATGATGATGATGATGATAATGATGATGATGAAGAAGAAGAAGATGATGATAAAGATGATGGTGGTGATGATGATGATGATGATGATGATGAAAAAGAAGAAGAAGAAGAAGATGATGATGATGATGATGATGATGCTGATGCTGATGATGATGATGCTGATGATGATGATGATGATGGTGATGATGATGATGATGATGATGATGATGATGAAGATGCTGCTGCTGCTGCTGCTGCTGCTGCTGATGGTTCTCACTCCTCATCCTCCTGCTTTTCCTCATCCAGGCTCATTATACATAATTAAACATTTTCAGGGAGTTTAACTACATCACACACAGACAGAGTGAGAGACACATTTTAATTTGTGTTTAGCTGCTTTGGAAACATCGGTGCCAATAAAGTGGATTATTGAACGGAATCAGAAACAAAGACCAAAAACAAAGAGCAAATTAAATATTTAAAGATCAGAGACTCGGTCCAATGATGAGGAACAGTCCCATATATAAATGTACAGCTGTGTTCTTCGAACATACAGGACTGAATATGAACGCTGTCAAACCACATGTAGGTCACGTAAACATCACACGTGTTCACACTTTGATCACACTTTGACGTTAAGCACATCAGAAATACAGCTGATTTAATCTGATTTATTGGAAACACAGTTTTTTATGACAGACTGAAGCTAAAATGATTCAGTCGTGTAAGAAGATTAATACAGTGACGAGAAAAGGACGGGAAAAAAACACAATAAACCCAACGAATACAAAAGAACACAGTGGGTCATTATTTTAAGAACACGAACCAAGAGCTGGTATTTATATGGAAGGGTCTTTAAAAAGGATTCAAAAACACTGAAGTCGTTGAAACAGAACTTGATTCTTTATTAAATGTAAAAATAAATCATAAAAATATTCAACTTAAGTAACAAAATATCCATAAAATAATCAAATCAACAATGAACACAGTGAAGAAACTGTAAAAATAAAATGACAAAAATAAAAAAGAATAAAAAAAGAGTAAAAAATATAATAATTTAATTTGTACAAATGTTCATGCTACAGTAAAAGCTTGTAGAATATGAGATAATTTCACCCTGGCAATATTCTCTAATGTCATAACCTTCAGGATCCATGTGTTTAGAACTGAGTGTCTGCTTTGTGCACTTTGTCTAATCAATATAATCAATAAACACAAAACCACCGTTAGGGTCAGAGTTTAGACTGTACCGTGAAACAGTAGGAGACCCTGACATTCATATAATAATAATAATAATAATAATAATAATAATAATAATAATAATAATAATAATAATAATAATAATAATAATGTCTGTTCAGATGGTTTATGTTCAGTGTTAAGTCATCTCAATGCATTAAACTGTACATGGTGTGTGTCGTGTTGTGTTGTGTACTTTGTGTTGTGTCCGTGTATTATGAGGCGTCTGCACATTCACACAGATCAATCTGATCAATACGTGTTGATCCAGTATCTGTTCTATACTGTTTATGTTCATTCTATTGTTTTAGAACCAGCATGAGGCAGTGGAGGGAATACTGTAGTACAGTACACACAGTACACACAGTACACAGACTGTACACACAGTACACAGACTATACATACACAGTACACAGACTGCACACACAGTACACAGACTGTACACACAGTACACAGACTATACACACAAAGTACACAGACTGCACACACAGTACACAGACTGTACACACAGTACACAGACTATACACACACAGTACACAGACTGCACACACAGTACACAGACTGTACACACAGTACACAGACTATACACACAAAGTACACAGACTGTACACACAGTACACAGACTATACACACACAGTGCACAGACTATACATACACAGTGCACAGACTGTACACACAGTACACAGACTGTACACACAGTACACAGACTATACACACACAGTACACAGACTGTACACACAGTGCACAGACTGTACACAGACTATACATACACAGTACACAGACTATACACATAGTACACAGACTGTACACAGACTGTACACACAGTATACAGACTATTCACAATTACACAGACTATACACACAGTACAAAGACTATACACAGAGTACACAGACTACACACACAGTACACAGACTATACACAGAGTACACAGACTATACACACAGTACACAGACTGTACACAGAGTACACAGACTATACACACACAGTACACAGACTATACACATAGTACACAGACTGTACACAGACTATACACACAGTACACAGACTATCCACTATTACACAGACTATACACACAGTACACAGACTATACACACAGTACACAGACTATACACACACAGTACACAGACTATACACAGAGTACACAGACTATACACACACAGTACACAGGCTATACACACAGTACACAGACTATACACACAGTACACAGACTATACACAGAGTACACAGACTACACACACAGTACACAGACTACACACACAGTACACAGACTATACACAGAGTACACAGACCACACACACAGTACACAGACTATACACAGAGTACACAGACTATACACACACAGTACACAGACTATACACACAGTACACAGACTATACAAAGAGTACACAGACTACACACACAGTACACAGACTACACACAGAGTACACAGACTATACACACACAGTACACAGACTATACACACAGTACACAGACTATACACAGAGTACACAGACTATACACAGAGTACACAGACTATACGTAGACTGTAAAAAAAATTTGATTTGATCTATCTCTCCTTTATGTGAAGCACTTTCTAACATGTTTTAAAAAGTGCTGTATAAATAAAGCTTTACTTACTTATTTACACGCAGTACACCGACTATACACACAGTACACAGACTATAGACAGAGCACACAGACTATACACACAGTACACAGACTATACACACAGTACACCGACTATACACACAGTACACAGACTATAGACAGAGCACACAGACTACACACACAGTACACAGACTATACACAGAGTACACAGACTATACACACAGTACACAGACTGTACACAGAGTACACAGACTATACACACACAGTACACAGACTATACACATAGTACACAGACTGTACACAGACTACACACACAGTACACAGACTACACACACAGTACACAGACTACACACACAGTACACAGACTATACACAGAGTACACAGACTATACACACACAGTACACAGACAATACACAGAGAACACACACTACACAGACTATACACAGAGTACACAGACTGTACACAGAGTACACAGACTATACACAGAGTATACACACAGTACACAGACTTTATACACAGTGTACACACACTATACACAGAATACACAGACTATACACAGAGTACACAGACTGTACACAGAGTACACAGACTTTATACACAGTGTACACACTACACAGACTTTACACAGAGTACACAGACTATGCACGGAATACACAGAGTACACAGACAATACACACAGTACACAAAGTGGAGTAAACTGGAGTAAATTACCTCTTTGGTGGAGGAGGAACTGACTAAAAATTCAGACTTTTTATCACACTATTGCAAACGTATTTTCAAACAAGTGGTTCCAGAAACAGCAAACCCCGCCCCTCACACGTATTGTCGCTTATTTTGGCATCGATCCAGCTGATGTCATCATGTCTATGCATGTGCTGATGTCAGCATAGGCAAATTTTGGTCATTATAAGTAAAAGGGAAAAATTGTTTTAAAAATTCATAAAAAATTTTTAACTTTGACCTACTTTTCCCAAAATGTAATCACATCTATTCTGGCTCACTGGTAATCTACAAACTCAATTAGGTATGAATTCAACCAATAGTTTTGCTGCTAAAGTGTAAACAAACAAACAAACAAACCGAACCAAAAACAATAGCCCTTAAAACCCCCAAAACTTAGACACATACTAAAGTCGTGATCACATTTTGTGAGCATCATCATCATGTTAACCAGTAGAAGCTGGTGAAATTATTTTTGGGTGGCGCAGTATGCAAGTCAGTTTCAACCAATAGTTTTGCTGCTGAAGTGTTAAAAAAAATAAACAAACAAAGAATATTAGCACTTCAATCTAATAAAAGTACAACATTATTTTCATTAAATTACGACTTTATTCTCATAATAGTATTTAATAATAATAATATAATAACTTTATTTGTATAGCACCTTTAAAAACAAAGTTTACAAAGTGCTTTGACAGAGGGCACAACAGCAGGATACACGAAGAAAGTAAAAACACTAAAACAGAAGCAACACAATTAGAGAGATGTATGAACAAATTAATAATCAAACAGGATCAAATTTAAAAATTTAAATTAAAATTAAAAGTTAAAAAGGGACAGACATCACATAAAAGCAAGTCTAGAAGTGATTTAAAAGATGTCACTGATTCTGCAAGCCTTATCTCCTCGGGTAGGCCGTTCCAAAGTCGAGGGGCCCTGATGGAAAATGCCCGGTCACCTTTTGATTTAAGCCTCGACTTTGGAACAGCCAGGAGCCCTCTGCCCGAGGATTTAAGGCTGCGTACTGGCTCGTAGTCAACTAGCATTTCTTCTCTATAACTTGGGGCCAGGCCCATTTGGGCTTTAAAAGTGATCAGTAAAATCTTAAAATCAATTCTAAAACACACAGGGAGCCAATGAAGGGATGCAAGGACAGGAGTGATATGATGTTGTCTGTTAAATGACTTTATTTTTTAAATATTACGACTTTAGTCTCATAATTGTATGAATTTATTCTCAAAATATTACAACTTTATTCTCATAATAGTATGACTTTATTCTTGAAATATTACAACTTTATTCTCAAAATATTACGACTTTAGTCTCATAATAGTTTGACTTTATTCTCAAAATGTTACGACTTTATTCTCATAATACTTCGACTTTATTTTCGAAATATTACGACTTTATTCTCACAGTAGTATGACTTTATTCTCAAAATATTACGACTTTATTCTCATAATATTATGACTTTATTCTTGAAATATTACAACTTTATTCTCAAAATATTACGACTTTAGTCTCACAATAGTTTGACTTTATTCTCAAAATGTTACGACTTTATTCTCATAATAGTTTGACTTTATTCACGAAATTTTACGACTTTTTTCTCACAATGACAACTGTTTTTATTTGTCCCTAATACGTCATCGTTGTTTACACTTCAACCGTCTTGTTTTGTGTCGTCATCAGTTTCCTTGACGTCATTTTCATGTCGTGTTTCGTCATTTCTCTTCTTAACTTTTCCTTTAACTCATACCGTGTTTTTTTTAATATATATATATATATATATATATATATATATATATATATATATATATATATATATTATTATTAATCATATACTTCTGTTTCCTTATGATTTATCGGGTTTATTTCCTCATTTGTGGTTTCCTCGGAGCCCACGGGCCGTGACAGGTGTGGACGGCCGTGGAGGGGTGGGAGAGGTGGGGGTAGGGGGGCGGGTGGAGGTGGAGAGACGGAGCCCCGGACCGGGAGGAGGGAGAGGGAGTCGCCATTACTGCTGGATCGGCGGAGGGGAGGGAGCACCGGAGCAGCTCCGCTTACAGCGCATACCAGCCCGACAACACTGCACCGAATAGCCCCGAACACAGCCCCCACAGCCCGGGACCGACCCTCCGGATACCCCCCGCGGGAGCCCCGGAGCCCCATGCCCGCGGACCGTGCACCGGAAGCCGGACTTTTTCTGCCTTTTACTGCGGGAATGCTTTCTCCTGTCCGCCGTGGTATGTGGATCTGGGAGCGACCATGTTATTAGGTGGGTAGGGGAATGTACCGGACCCGGACTTCACTAGCATAGATAGCACGCTTTTCTCCGGTCCGGATTTAGCGCTGTCCCGGAATAAAGGGAGATGTGGACCTGGCCCGGTTTGGGATTTTACCCGCTTTTCCTGCTCGGTTGCTGTTAGGTGTCGCGAGCGTCAGTTAGCTTGGAATGCTAGGCTAACGGCTAATGTTAGCTAATCGGAATTGGGGAAAGGTAGGTGGGTTTTTTCTTTTCTCTCTCTTTTTTTCCTCCTGGAGTCTATCAGGGCCAAACCAGGCCGAGCCGGGTTTCAGCTTCCTTCCCCAGGGACAAATGTACCCCCCCTCCCTGTACTAAATCTTACGGCTGCGATTGTTAGCCACGGTGTATTGACGCATTAACGTACCGTGTGTTGGCTTTAATTGTACATGAACTAAACCATTACTCTGCTAACTTGGTTTTCTTTCCACTTGAACGCTTTATTTTACCCCAAACCCCAGCGGATGGGGGCTATCTCAGCCTAAAACACCACCCCAAATGAAAAAATCTTCAACATTTACTCCTAAAATGATGAGATAAATCCACTTTTAGCACCATTTACTTGCTATTGCTGTGATTTTTTAGATGTCAGAAGTTGCGTTCAAAGTTGCTGGTTTTGTCCATTAACGCCCTGCTAATCGCTAATGTTAGCTCTAAAGGAGAGAGGATGGATGCAGGGTCAGATTCAGGAGAGCCCAACGGGCTAAATCCTTCAATTTCCCGACATTTTACCTAAGCCGTAAACACGCCTCATGTGTCAGCTGTTATTAGAGGCTGTAAAGCAGGCTGTCATGAGCTGATAATGAACTTTTTTTCGTGTGTAGTGGGAGCTTGGTGGAGGCAGGTCAGGTCAGTGGGTTTGTCCTGCTGCTGCAGCTCTGCATGCCATTTGCATCGACGTGCTGCGGATCACTTTGCCCCCTTCCCAAACTCATGTTTTAAAGGGATAGTCCAGCATTTCAACACTCACTATTTATTCACCGTGCATCCATAAAAACTACATTCCACAGACATTAAAAGCCTGAGTAGGACTGCTACGGGGAATAAAAAACCCATGCATCATGCAGTTATAAAAAGATCCTGACGATAAATAGATAACCCATAAGGCAGCCTTTATGTGGCCGCTGCCGTGTAATCCTCCTGCTATGACTTATTTATGACCGGACCCATTTGTGTGAAATACATCAATTAGTCTGTGTTTGTTTTGCAGTGTGATACTGTGTACTGTCGGAGTGTTTTAGCACCAAACACAAGGGCTCAGTGAGTGAACTGATAGGACTCTGTGCTCATTATCATCACCGTACTCCGGCTGTTTCTGCTCAGCTTTTTCGACTGTAAATTCCCAGTTGGAACATGATGTAAAAGCGAACTAATCCTTTTGAGATACACAGGAAATATAGAGGAAAATAGGTGAAGACCACGCGTGGATGCCAGTTAAAAGACAGTTCAACACCGACCATATTTCAACCTGAACAGTTCACATGGATGTAATCTGATAAGAGCGTGTTTACATGATCACAATAGGAGTTTTCTGACATGTACAAAGTGGTTTCACCTGAGACGGGGATGACGATTACATAAGTGCAGAAGACAAACCTCTATTTCAGCAGCTTTGTTGTTTCAGCTTCATATATCGTTAGCTTCATAAGCTTAATGACACATGGACAAAAGTGTGTGGAGCCGTTGAATTCAGGTGTTTCATTTCTAACAGGGGTCTGAGATACAAAACAATAATGACCGACAGACATTACAGACTCATGGTTAGGGGTGTGTATTGGCAAGAATTTGGGAAGACAATACAAATCACAACACTAGCATCACGATACGATATATCTAAATATATAACAATACTGTTAACAAGGCGATATTTTTTTGTTCTGTTTCTTTTTTGAAAAGATGATTTAGTGGAAAACCTTATAGTACAGCATATGGATGAATAAAGTTTTAACATGGGGCTTTAACCAGTACAAAATTACACAAATAAATAAATAATGTTTTACAGACATTACAGTTAAAGATCCTGCTTAAATGTTGTATTCTATTGTGGAAAGAATGCATAGTGTTCAATCATCTTCATCAGAACATTATTTTGTGCATTCCCAATTAAAAAAAGTAACATTTGCCTCTCTCAGACAGTAAAAAGTGCTTTTAGGAAGCTTGAAATAACCATTATCATAATACTGCAGTAAAGTATTATTAGTATTATGATACATAATGCAGTATCATAATATTATTTTTGTAGTATACAAACAACAGAGCAAAATACCCATGTGAATGTATAAATAAAAGAGCTTGATAAACAAAAAAGAAAACAAAAATGAATCTCCACCATGTCTGCACTTAAATAAATACTTAAAAATATTGATACAGTCCTTTTTAATATCGATACAGTATCATGAAGTGAAATATCGCAATATTTTGTGGAACCGATATTTTCTTACACCCCTGCTCACGGTCCACACTAAAAGACAAACAGATAAATATAAACACAATAATAACCTCTATACTTTTAAGAGGCAGTCATACCAGTGTTTCCAGGACTGAGGTGTGTAACTTACAGCACAATATTCAAGATTAGTCAACAATAAAATGACAGTGTTTTCTGAATGATTCAGGCGACACATGAACTTAAACATCAGATTTCTCAAGACAGCACGCAATGAATTTAGTCAATCATTATTATTATTATTATTATTATTATTATTATTATTATTATTATTATTATTATTATTATTATAACATTTTTTTTAGCTAGGAAAAAGCTCATTGAGATTAAAAATCTCTTTTTCCAGAGTGTCCTGGCCAAGACAGCAGCAGCAGAAGTTACACAAAATGGAAATCACAGCCGTACATTCACACTAGAAATATACATAAACACAATGAAAGTCAGCACCAAAAGCAAACTGAAAACTGATAAGAACATACATATAAAACATTACCATTATTTTAAAAGGTGCTAAAAGTATAACAACAATGTTCCTTAAAAGCATCTTGCAACACATCTGGGCTTTTTGAATAAGAGCCTTAGAGCCATAATATAATGTCAATAATGTCATTGTGTAGTTTTATTTTGAGATAAATATCATTGCACTGGTTAGTTTGGGTTAAATTGTTATCTTTGTTTCCAAAATGCCTCAGAGAGGGTTTGGACTGAATTTATATCAACTTTTTTTTTTTTTTTTTTTTTATCCATGACTATTATTTTTTAATTTCTATAATATTTTCCTGCTCTGACTGTTAATAATAATTTTCCATCTACTTTCATCACATCTGATTGAGGAAGAAAAATCTACTGTCAAACTTTAAGGAAATATTGATGTTTTTAAACTCTATGGACATAAATATGTGGACATATCATGTCTACAGCTGTAAGATGTCCTGTTCATAAGGATTGGACACAGAAACATCAATATTAATTGTCAATAGGATATTTATCCCAATATCAATCTATATTCTGACATTAGTCCTTATTGTATTGTATCCCAGACCCCTGTTAGAAAAGAAACACCTGGATTCAACGTGTCCACAGACTTTTGTCCATTTGTGTCTGAGGCTAATGATATTCAATATGTAAAATCTGTCCTGATCTGTTTAATTTCAAACCCCAATAACCAAACAAAAATGCACTTTCTATTTATGCGTTCCATAAATGACTCATCTTCATCATTATCTGTACCATTAAACTATTCTTATACTATATTAGTGACATGAAACCAACAGTTAAATTATTAACCGCAGCTGTTTCTAAGACAAAATGTCTGATTATTGTGACAGCCTCACTGAGAAGTTGTTTGTATCCTTTCACTGGAGATGTTCAACCATCTTTATGTTATTTAATCAGGGTTTGGTAGTTTAAGGTGGATTTTTGATGGTGTATTCTATAATTTTGGTACTTTCGAGCAAGGAAAGCAGATAAGTGATCAATCAAATGACATCAACTGAACAACCAAGTCCAAATAATTAATCAAACCTGGAACTGAGTTTAAAAAGTAGTGAAAATTCAAGGAAATTCTAGGTACAGTTATTATTTGAGTTTTTATTTTCCTTCAAAATATAAGTATTTCCACATGAGAATCCTAATGCCATTAGTTTCAGTGCTGGCTATTCTGATTATTTCTAATTATGCTGTTTATTATTTCTCCTCAGAGCAGTTAATTTGTGCTTTTTTTTGGTATATAATGACGTTAAATTCATGTAATGTTACCTCCATGTGGGACAAACATACAGAAAGAATTGATTTACAGTGTTTCTGCGAAGTATTGGGCCTTAAAATGTCTTAAATATGATGATGATGATAGTCCTTCATGATTAGATTAAGTTAATGTTGAACTTTATCAGTAAATTAAGTTGATTTAACTTAATTCAGCACCATTAGGATGTTTTATAATCTCTCAGTATCTGTGGAATTTAGCTTAATATCATTAATATTGTTTAGTGAATTTCTGGCTTTAAAAGGCAAACCTAGATTTTCTTGGATTTTTAAGGTTGGTTTATTCAGATCTAAACGTGTTTGTCTAATTCTTTTTGGTGTTTATCTCTTTGACTTCGAGGTTCAGTTTGTCCTGTTTAACTTCATTTCCATCCGTCTTTAACATCGTTTTTGATATTGATAAGTTAATCGTTGGTTGTTTTTCACTTCCTCCAAACTAATCTTTAAAATCGAGCTAGGTTGTGTTAAGAATGTGCATCGATCGCACTGTAACTAAATTGTAAAATGGTCCTAAATTTAACCCTCCGCTAATCCGCCCTTAGAGGTCCGTCTCAAAGTGTGAAGTCTGCTCTGGGCTGTAGTCACGTCAAAATATTTTTCTTTTTTTGTATTTCTTCAACTTGAGCCATAAACAAAACTACCAAATACTCAATAACTGTCATATTTTTAATCCTCTAAATGCCATGTTTGTAATGTACATAAACCATATTTTTTGATACAAAAAACAAAGAAAACTACTACATAAAAATTGGATTAGTTAGTTTTTGATTTTTTTCGTCTGATCTATTCCAAAAAGAGAAAAAACAATATGATGAACTCTTTACATGGTTATTATGTTGATATCTTCCAGACCCATGTTTTGTGAAAGGACAGCTTGTAAATGTTAACAAATTTGTATTTGTCATTATTTATCGGTTATTATGTTCTTATTTTACTGGTTCTGATCCACTTTAGGTCATGTTGGTCTGAATTTAGGACCTGAACTAAAAGGATTTTAACACCAGTGATTGTTTATACCTTCAGTGTTAATGTTTATTCAGATTCAGAAAACTTTATTTATCCCATACGGGCAATTCATTTGCAGCTTACCACAGACATCAGCCCACATCCAAAGTGCGATGTGACAAACATAAATAAATAAATCAGTACACAAATACAAGATCATTGAAAGCCACTACAAATAATGCATTTAAATAATCAACAATAAATAACCAATAAATACCAATCCAGACTAAAAGACTAAAACACCCTATTGGTTCTGCTAACTTAAAAAAAAAAAAAAAAAGAAAAAATCCCTTCCCTAATACCTTCAGTGTAATTTGTGCATTTCACTAATTCATTCCATGGGAGGGACTGGACCCTTGGATGTCCCCGTTTTGGTCCGGGGGCCATATGTTGGACACCTCTGTTCTAATGGACCCAGTCTGCAGATGCATGTTTATTGTGATGGATCTGTTCTGTTCTGTATTGCTGGATGATCCTCTGAACCCCTTTAAGTGCCTTGGCCCCGCCCCCTGTAGTGATGATGATGATGATGATGGTGGTGGGTCTGATGGTGTCAGTCGGCTGTAAACGGTTGTTCTTACATCATTGACACGTTGGGAAGGAGAGGCTCCGGTTCAGGTCTGGACCTGAATCTGTGCTTGGGTTTTCCATGTGGATCTGTGACATGTGTTTTCTGGGAGGGACAGAGGAGGTTTGATCCAGAAATGAGACATAGGACGGTCATCAGCGGTTCATGTCCCTGTTCGTCCTGGATGAGGCACACTTATTTCCCATGAACTGAAACACAATGACCTCACGTTTTATGACGGGGCGTTTTATAAACCTGTTCAACTTAGCACCGATAGCAGCTGTTGGCTAATGTTAGCATTACTCAGTTTATTATAGCTCATAAACCACCCCTGTTTTTTTTTTGTTTTTTGGTTTTTTTTACAGTTTCCGTTTCAGATTATTTGATGAATTGTGAATTTATTCTTCTTTCTGTTCGATGTTTGATGTACAGTGAATAGAGCTGCATAATTTGGGGGAAAATAGCAGTTACAGTGGCCAGACCCAGACTCGGTTTGAGTCTGGGTCTGGTTGATCTAATGATAGACATAATGAAACAGATTATAATTATTAGTAATTCATCATATAATCTACTTACACACTTACTTATCTCCATTTCTTCTAATCATCATATTGATAATATTTGTCAAGTACATAGTGTAGAACTTGTTGTTCTGTGTTTATTAGTGTTTAATCTGTGTATTTGGTGTATATATTTAGAGCTATATATACATGTAGGGGTGTAAGAAAATAAAGGTTCTGCAATATATCGCGATATTTCATTTCACAATACTGTATCAATATTAAAAAGTACTGTATCGATATTTTTAGGGATTTATGCATTTGCAGATATTGTGGAGGTTCATTTTTGTTTTTCTTTTTTGTTTATATTTTATTATTATTTAACACTGTTTTATTAAATAATGTTAGTTCCTTTTTTGGGAAAAAATAATGTTCTGATGTTAATTCTGAACTAATAGAATATGAACATTTGAACAGGATCTTAAACTGTAATGTCTGTAAAACATAATTTCAGTTTGAGCATAGGAACATTTGGTGATATAACATTAGATCCTGTTGGGATCAAATAACAATGTGTTTAATATTAGTGCGGATTTCTGGTGGAATTCAATTCTTCAAGGAAATAATCATTTAAAAAAACCCAAAAATTTGCCTTTTTAGCAGTATCCTGATATATTGGGATATACTGTATCATGAGCCTAGTGTTGTGATTTGTATTGTATCGCCAGATTCTTGCCAGTACACACCCATATATATATATATATATATATATATATATATATATATATATATATATATATATATATATATATGTGTGTGTGTATGTATATATATATATATATATATATATATATATGTAATATTTTTTTTCCTGGTACTTTTATTTTACTTGAATGGAGCAACTGTAACACGTAATTATTTCCCCTGGGATTAATAAAGCATTCTGATTCTGATTGTAAGAGAGCTTGAAAAGACATAACAACCCAACACTAAACCTGCAGAAACCACAGGTTTTCAGAGGGAAACCCACAGTTTAGTTGTAACTAGTCTACAGAAGTGAGAAAATGGTGGTTCTACCTCTAAATATCCTCATCTGATCTTCAGTCCAGGTTGATGAGATCCAATCCAGTCTGTCAGTTATTAACACAAATGCACACGTTACTCATTGAAATATGTCGATTTTCCAACTCAAACAATCAAATGTAAACTAGCATAAAAAGACATAATGGAGTAATGATGACAGAAACATGTAGTGACTTTCATTTAGCATGTTTTCCACAGTCTGTTCTCTGAGTCACTAAACCCAAACTGTCACCAGACAAGGTTGTGTTTATTATTTCCATTTCTGTAATTAGACCGTTACATAACCGCTCAGGCTGATATTGGGATTAGGATTGACTTTTGATTAATTATGCAGCCCTGTCATTGATCCAGACCTACTTAGATTTATACTCAGTGAACTCGGACATTTGACAAAAAAAAAAAAGAGAAAATATATATTCATGGATGAGTTCAGAACAACAGCCATGTTTAACCCTTTATGGACCATTGTGTCTGCCGTGACACAGTTTTTTTATTCACCATTAATTTATCATTTGTGGTATTGACAAAATCCAAGTGTCATCTTTTATTTGAGATTGGGTTCTTTCTATTGGTCGAGAACACAGTAGGATAGAGGTCTGCATTGGCGGGGGGGTGGGGTGGGGTGGTGGTGGAAGTAGGCGGGACTTAGAGCAGCAGAGTGCACTCTACAAGAAAGACATTGAAGATTTCTATTATTACTTTTTGCAGTGTTTTAGCGAGGAAACGCCTTGAAATCACAAAAATATAAGAAGCTGGAACATGGACACAGATCGAGACCAGGGGGGTCAAACTCATTAAAGTTCAGGTTCAACATTCAGCCCAATACAATCCAAAGTGGGCCGGACCATTAAAATGATAACACAATAGTATATCAATAATGTCAAACCCAAACTTTTTATGTCTAACTTTTATGTTTTAGAGTGAAAAAAAAGCAAAATTACATGATGAAAATGTTTACATCTACAAACTATCCTTTAAAAAATGTGAATAACATGAACCTGGAATTTCTACTAACAAACATAAGTGCAATTTTAACAATATTATGTCTCAGTTTACTATTTCTACATGTACATTACAATGTACAGATCACAGTGGTTAACAGCAGAATATTAACCCATTAGGACCCAGTGTGACATTTGTGGCAGTTTTTAATTTTTCTAAGTGATTTATCACCATTTATTATATTATCCTCTGAATGTAGCATTTTTTCTAGTGGAAATTGTATGTTTTTCTATGCTTAATTGACTGATCATGTAGATATTCATTAAAGTCAAAGGTTATTGTATATAAACAGAAAAAAACAGAAAAAAAACCCTGACTTTTTCAGTCAAATATCTCATTAACTGAACATAAACCCAGTGTGTCCATCCACTGCCATTGATCCAGCTCCATGGATTTTACTGGTGAATCAATGTTGTAAAAGATGACGGTGTTTCCACGGTAACTACAGAGCCTATTAACATCCAAATATGGTCATATCTGATGCCCATGAAAAGATGAACTGTATTTTACACCAATTATTGACATGTATTGATAGGATTAATTGATCAACAGGAATTAAACAGTTTAGATCAGTAGATGGTTTAGGCTGACAGTGGCTGTTTGGATCTTTATTGGTTAGGACATTTCATGTTCATATTTGTTCAGGTTATTCACATTTTTTGTGAAAGGATAGTTTGTAAATGTAAACATTTTCATGTATTTTTTATTTTTTACAGTAAAACGAAAAGAAAAAATTGGAGTTGTCATTATTTATAGGTTATTACCGCCGCTAGGACGTATTATGATCACTTTGCTTTGTGTGTTTGCGTGTTTGTTTGTTAGCAAGATAACTCAAAAAGTTATGGATGGATTTTCAGGAAATTTCAGGAAATGTTGATACTGGCACGAGGAACAACTGATTAAATTTTTGTGGTGATCGGGTGGGGGGCAGATCTGTCTTGGCAGAGGTCTGCGCTCTCAAAGTGCTTTTCCGGTTCTAATAGTATGACTAATCTGATCCACTTCAAGTTGAATTGGGCTGAATTTGGCTCCTGAACTAAAATGATTGTTAATATTTTGAGTATAATTTTCTACATTTACAAATTCATCCCACGAGCCGGATTGGACTCTTTGGTGGGCCGGTTTTGACCCGCGGGCCGTATATTCGACACCTGTGATCTAGACAAACAAAAGCGTTTCAACACATGGAAAAAGTTGAAAGTGTATTTCTGTAATCTCATGAAGTTTTGTTTTGCAGATTTACAGTCGTTTTACATAATAAATATAAAAATATAGGCACGTTTTATTATTTGTTGCTATAACACTGTTTTAAGAAAGTGCAAAAGAATGGGCAAAAAAAGGCATTTTCTGACATGGTTATTGCAGAAACAACAAAGAAATCTAGCCCTGTTATTATTAGGGGTGTAAGAAAATATTGGTTCTGCAATATATTGTGATATTTCATTTCACAATACTGTATTGATGTTAAAAAGTACTGTATTGATATTTTAAGTATTTATTCAAATGCAGATATTGTGGAGGTTCATTTTAGCTTTTTTGTTTTCTTTTTTGTTTATATTTTATTTATTATTCTTTAACACTTTTATTAAATAATGTTCGTTCCTTTGTTTGGATTGCACAAAAATACTGTTCTGATATTAGTTCTGAACTAATAGAATAGGAACATTTGAGCAGGATCTTAAAACTGTAATGTCTGTAAAACAGAATTTCAGTTTTAACAGGAAAATTTTGTGATATAGCATTAGATCCTGTTCTGATCAGATAAAAATGTGTTTAGTGTTTGCGCATATTTCTGGTGTAATTTAATTCTTCAAGGAACTAATCTTCAAAAAGAAACAAAACCTAGAAAATGGCCTTTTTAACAATATCATGATATATCGTGATATATCGTATCGTGATCCAAGTATTGTGATTTGTATCGTATCGCCAGATTCTTGCCAATACATAGCCCTAGTTAAGTCATTATCGGGTTAAAGAATATTCACAGTATGAAACAGGAATAGAAGGACCAGAAATGGTAATGGAACGTGCACTCTCAGCATCAGGGGGTAATAATAGTATCAGACTATTAATTGGCCTGTTACTATATCGACCTTTAGAAATCCCTCCTCGTATCTGCTGATACAAGTATTTCTTTTTTTTCCTTTTCATTGTCAGAAAATCAATTTGAAGCTGAGTGATTATTTCATTCGCATTAACAGTCGAATACCAGGGTTTCCTCCGCCATCGTCGGGCTCAGGTGCACAAGCAAAGCCATGTCAGACACAACAGAAACCAAATGAATGTAAAATCAGTGTGGACAGATTCACAACCAACGACATGAACCAGATCTAATGGATGCATTTTGGGTTTTTGAGGCTCTGCTTTTCCTGGATTTGCAGACAGGTTTAGGTTGAGGTTTCTTTTTTCGAATCACTCTGTAAAACCAGGAGCAAACCCTGAATTAGAATGAAGAGTTTTAAGAATTGAGAAGTTAATGGAAGTTGGATCCATGTGATTCAGGATCTGAAGTGCAGTGTTTTATCAACAACAACATGCTCTGTCGTAGCTCATGTAGTTTTCTATACTTTTATTGAAGTAGTAGGGTAAATTAACCAGACTTACCTGTGTCCTGTTCAGTCACATTCGCTCTCTCAGATTGTTATTTTTACTTCATTGATGCGTTATGAGCTCATTAAAATACACCAAAAAATAGAGAAATGATAGAGAATAATATGGCATCGTAGGGATTTTTTTGAGGTTGAGCTGGTATAACCCTATTATTTCCCTTTCAACACTGAAAATGTGTAACTGAACACACACATTTTTATTTATTATTTATTTTTACCTTCGCCAAGGAGGTTATGTTTTTGCCAGGGTTTGTTTGTTTGTTTGTTTGTCTGTCTGTCTGTTTGTCTGTCCGTTAGTGTGCAACATAACTCAAAAGTTATGGACAGATTTGGATGAAATTTTCAGGGTTTGTTGGAAATGGGATAAGGAAGAAATGATTAAATTTTGGTGGTGATCGGGGGTGGGGGTGGGGGGGGCGCAGACCAGAAAATTTCATCAAAATCTGTCCATAACTTTTTGAGTTATGTTGCACACTAACGGACAGACAGACAGACAAACGAACCCTGGCAAAAACATAACCTCCTTGGCGTGGGGGGGCCCACGGGGGGGGCCACTGATCAGCCTTGGCGGAGGTCTGTGCTCTCCAAGTGCTTCTAGTTATTGATTTATTCCGAATATGGTAATGGTACAAGCTTCCTGATTGCTACTAACTGACTTCTTTGCACAATATAATATAGAAATGAAAATTAAAGGAAGCAAAAAATTATAATACACATAAAAAAAGAAAAAAAAGAAGAGTTACATTTGAAAAGGAGTGAGAAGAAGCATAACTTATTAGCTCTTACCCCTTTGTCTAAACAGCAATGTCTGTCTATCTATCGATCTATCGATCTATCTATCGATCGATCTATCGATCTATCGATCTATCTATCTATCTAGCTATCTAGCTATCTAGCTATCTATCTAGCTGGCTGGCTGGCTGGCTGGCTGGCTGGCTATATATCCACATATACATCCGTATCCATATATACTGTATGTATACACTTACATATACAGATCAAACAGAGTCACATGTTCGTGCATCGCTCGCAATGGAACAATGTCTATCTGTTCTTCAGCAGGACTCAAAACTAGATGTATCCAGTGAACACTTCCGCTGCCTGTTAACCTGTGATATTTGCATGAGCATTTGCTTGTGTAATGGACTCGTTGTTTTCCCAAAGCCTGACATAATGTCCTCAAATGTCATGTTTTGAGCCACATCCCAAAAATATTCAGTTTAATGTCACTGAGGAGGAAAGAAAGCACAAGAAAGAATAATTATCAATACTGTCAAATTCAGCTCTGTCTCTTAGAAAAGTTAGTGTTAGTTAGTGTTAGAAAATATCGGTTCTGCAATATATCGTGATATTTCATTTCACAATACTGTATCGATACTGTATTAATTATGTTTAGGTATTCAAAGGCAGATATTGTGGAGGTTCATTTATGTTTTTTGGTCTTCTTTATTGTTTATATCTTATTCATTATTATTTAACACTTTTATTAAATAATGGTTATTTGAAGCATCGTAAAAGTACTTTTTACCATCTGAGAGGCAGACGGTAGTTCCTTTGGATAAGAGGAGAATTAGAAACGTTTTGTGATATAACATTAGATCCTGTTCTGATCAGATAAAAATGTGTTTAGTATTTGGACGTATTTCTGGTGTAATGCAATTCTTCCAGGAAATAACCTTTGAAGAAAAAAAAAAGAAACAAACAAAAAATTGCCCTTTTAACAGTATATCATGATATACAGTATCATGTTCCTAGTATTGTGATTTGTATCATGTCACCAGATTCTTGCCAATACACACCGGTAATATCTAATCAGTTTAGGATCAATGAGTAAGAGGGATGGGACTTTATTTATTTTCTTTAGAAATGTTTGACTAATCACTTATAGTTGAATGATATAAGTAGATGACAATAAACTGAGTCATTGCAGCTTTATCAGTTTAAGACGCAGGTGTCAAACATGCGGCCCGGGGGCTAAATCCGGCCCACCAAAGGGTCCAATCCAGCCTGTGGGATGAATGTGTGAAATGCAAAAATTACACTGAAGATATTAACAATCAGTGGTGTCAAAATCATTTTAATTCAGGTTCCACATACAGACCAATTAGATTTCAAGTTGGTCAGAACCAGTAAAATATTATAATAACCTATAAATAATGACAACCCCAAATTTTCTCTTTGTTTTTTTGGTGTAAAAAAGTAAAATTACATGAAAATGTTTATATTACCAAACTAACTTGAACAGATATGAACAAACAGAAATGTCTTAAGAAAAGTAAATGCAATTTTACCAAATATTCTGCCTGTTACTAAATGTTTTTTGTGATTGTAACGCACGTATGTAAATGATAAACTGACAAACCGGGCCAGAATATTGTTAAAATTGCACTTGATTTTTTTAAGACAATTCAAGTTGTTCATGTTATTCATATTTTTAAGGAAACTTTGTGGATGTAAACCTGATGATAATATAATTTTACTTTTTTCACTGTTATTTTACTGGTCCGGCCCACTTGAGATCAAACTGGGCTGAATGTGGAACTGAACTAAAATGAGTTTGACACCCCTGGTTTAAGAGCAGAGAATGAATGAAGGGATGGGACTGCGCTGATTTCCTCTGAAGTTTCTGAGTAATCCTTTTTCAGAATAGTTGAATCACTGCAGCTCTACTGTAAATGTAAATCTAAAAACCGTTAATTCATTTTCTTTAGTCATCATGTTCTGGGCTGTTCTTATAAGGTTCTGTTTTAACCCGGTTACCGTCATGAAAACACAAACAATCCTAGAATCCTTTGAGGAGCCTCCGCCAGCTGAATTGAGTCGTCTGCTTTAAATGGCAGCTCTGGTTTGGACCGGAGACCTCATTTCTGAACCGCAGCGCTTGAATTTTTCAGTGTTTTTTTTTTTTCCGGCCCGGCCGTGTTCGTTTAGTCACTTTTTTATCAGCTCTGTGACGACAAGGCAGCTGAAAATGTAAAACGGCGCGGCCCGACTCTGCTGCGTGCTGGCAGCTGAGAAACGGCAGTGACAGGTAACGGGCTGGAAATGTGAAAGTGCAGAAATCCTGCGAGGCGGGTTCAGTAAACTGCCAGTCATGATTTAGACTGGAGGAGCAGAGATGTGACGTTTTGGAGTCACAGTTTGGGTTTTTCCCTCTGTGCTCCAACTCCTTTGACTGGATGGTGGAATTGTCTTTACCCAAGTCCGTGCGCTTTCATTGGGACACTGTGCTTTTTTTGTGATTTTTTTACTTTAAAGCAGTTTATTTTTTACCTCCAGATGCAGCGGCTGCAGCTTTAAAGGGTTTAGCGTCCTCGGCGGTGTGTTCTGCTGTGTTTCAGGGCTTAACGGCGTTTAGTCATCTCTAAAACCAGCTTGCCAAGTGATACCTTAATCCCCTGCAGCCTCACACTGAATACACTAATCATGATGCACGGGGCTACTTTTAGCCATTAGTGCAGAGGAAAGCACCAGTGTTTGGGGGGGGTAGATCGAAGGAACCGGCACCATTCTCCTGGCTCTGCCTCTTACACAACCCTTTTCAGTTTTCTGTTCAGTGGATTCATACTCGGTGTCAGAAATGCAGAACAGATGTTGGTGTTTGGATGATGATCTTCAGTTCTGTGGTTGGAATCAGAGGAGCGGCATACTGCAGTAGAAATCACATGGTTTGACAATTAACATGGTTTTAATCAGCTGCTAATGCAATAAATAGATCTAGAACAGATAGATCTATGGCAGGTAGATTGATCTATGTTAGATAGATAGATAGATAGATAGATAGATAGATAGATAGATAGATAGATAGATAGATAGATAGATAGATAGATAGATAGATAGATAGATAGATCTACAACAGATACATAGATCTTTGATAGACAGATCTGTAACAGATAGATGTTTGACAGATAGATAGATCTATGACAGATAGATATGTTAGATAGATAGCTCTATAACAGATAGATAGATCTATGATAGATAGACAGATCTATAACATAGATAGATAGATAGACAGACAGACAGAAAGACAGACAGATCTGTAACAGAGTGATGACAGATAGATCTATAACTGATAGATAGCTAGATAGATTTATAACAGATAGGTAGTTTTGTAGTAGATTGATAGATCTGTAACAAATAGATAGATCTATAATAGATAGATACATAGATAGATAGATTTATAACTGATGTATAACAGATAGATTGATCTATAACAAATAGAGCTATAATAGATAGACTTATTATAACAGATAGATAGATAGATAGATAGATAGATAGATAGATAGATAGATAGATAGATAGATAGATAGATAGATAGATAGATAGATAGATAACAGAGAATTATAACAGATAGATTTATAACAGACAGATCTATGATAGACAACTATCTACTAATCTATCTAATGCACTTTTTTTTCCAACAAACATGTTAAATGCAGAATATTTGATCAGTTTTGTCAGTAGTTCTCAGTTTGTGTTTGTGTTGATGGGTTTCTGTCAGTGTTGGTATCAGTTTGTATTGGTTCGTTAGTTAACAGGGTGTGGGTTTGTAGTGTTAATGTCTCTGTAGGTGTTGAGTAAGTCTTCAGCATGTTTCTGCTCTAAAGTGTTGGTTTTAGTGTGTTTAACCTGCAGAGTTTTTGTATGTGTTGAAATAATGACATGAAATGAGACGGTGAAGAATCAGTGTAAATCTGACATGTCTCAGAAATGACAATAAACTACAATTATTTAGCTCTTTCTTCTTATTATTTGATAAACTTTAACTGAAAACCCATTAACGCTCTATTTAATAGAGGTGTTAGAAAATATCAGTTCTGCAATATATCGCGATATTTCATTTCACAATACTGTATTGATATTAAAAAGTACTGTATCCATATTTTTTAGGTATTTATTCAAATGCAGATATGGCTGAGGTTTATTTTTGTTTTTTGTTTTTCTTTATTGTTTCTATCTTTTTTATTATTGTTTAACACTGTTTCATTAAATAATGGTTATTTGAAGCATCCTAAAAGCACTTTTTACTGTCTGAGAGGCAGATGATAGTTCATTTGAAAATGAGGAGAATTAGAAAAATGTTGTGATATAGCATTAGATCCTGTTCTGAAATAAAAAATATGTTTAGTATTTGTACATATTTCTGGTGTAATTCAATCCCTCCAGGAAATAATCCTTGAAAATAAAAAGAAACAAGCAAAATATTGCCTTTTTAACAGTATCATGATATATCGTATCCTGATCCTAGTATTGTGATTTGTATCATATTGCCAGATTCTTGCTGATACACAGCCCTATTATTTAATAGACTTTAGATGAGTTTTTATGAAGTTGTGATGTAGAAGCATCCACATGCAGAGGTTTCCAGATCAGATTCTGTCTCTGATATAAACTTACAGATTTATTAATAATGAACATGTGTGATTAGTGGATTTTGGGTCATTAATACCATCTGCACAGGCTCCTGGTTGTAGTGTTCTTTCCGCTCGACCTGAGTCTCCGCTTGCTTCTTCAGGTGTGGCTGACGCTGCAGTGGTTTCTTTTGTACACATGGTTAGGGTTAGGGTTGCAAACCTGACGGACCTGCTGCTCTGTTTGTTCTGGGCGTGTTCGAAGGATAAGGAGGCGTCCAGGTTATAGCAGAGGACGCAAAACCACCACTGAATCCTGTCGGAGGATTTGTACCTGTCAGGCCTGAGGTGGCGCTGATACAGGAACAGGTTTGACTTTTATTTGGTGGATGATTGAATGTCCTGAGTTTAGTGGATATTTGAACCGGGATTATTAGAACCAACAAAGGTCCAGGAGTGAATTTATGGTTGATCTTCCTGAAATAAAAGGATGAGGCTGGTGTTTGGTCATCAGAACATACATATGTAGCGTTCCCTCCACACATACACTGTACTGGGGTGGGTGTTCCAGGTACGTTAACGGCTGCTGAAGTATATTTAGAGAATCAAACAGTTTTACCTGTGTCAGTGTGATCATAAGGTGTAGTGTCGTGCAATTAAAACCATCATAAGTCAAACACAAACCTGAACATGTGGTTCCACGCACAACAAGCCCCGCCCCTCGCACATATCGTAGATTATTTTGGCATCAATCCAGCTGATGTCATCATGTCAATGCATGTGCTGATGTCATCTTATCAATCACCTCTATATATGTGCCAAGTCTGAAGTTAAATGAAGCAAAATTGATGTTTCTATAGACATTTGGAATATCACTCATTATAAGTAAATAGGAGAAAAAAAAGAAAAACAAAGATGTAAAAAAAATCATTAAAAATTTGAAGTTTGACCTACTTTTCCCAAAATGTAATGACATCTATTCTGGGTCATTGGCAATCTATAAACCCACTTTAGTGTGAATTCAACCAATACTTTTTCCGCTACAGACATGAAATTTGGCCCATTATATGTAAATGGGAGGAAAAAAAAGATTTAAAAAAAAAAAACATAAGAAATTTGAGCTTTGACCTACTTTTCCCAAGATTTTATCACATCTATTCTGGGTCATTGGCAATCTATAAACCCAATTTGGTATAAATTAAACTAATAGTTTTGCTGCTGAAGTGTTAATAAACAAACAGAACCAAAAACAATAGCCCTTGCCTTGGCGGGGAGGGGTGGGGTGGGGGGTAGTAGTAGTAAATAATGGTTTGGAACAGTTGGTTTTCAATCCCACCAACAGACGTGGTCTTGGTCTGGATTAAACTGAACCCCAGTTTGGAAGATGCTGTCTAAATGTTACACCAGGCTGTTGTGGGAAAAAAACACATGAAGGACAAAAACAAATGGAAAATAAAAGGTTAAAAAAAAATAGGAGTTGTAGTGTGTCAAGTGAAGCAACAGTTACTTAATTAATTAATAAAGAGTTCAGGAAGATGATAAAGAACACATAGATGAGAACGATGGTGAGTTCATGTGATCCCAGACCAAATGTGGACAGTGTAAAAAAAACAAAATAAAAGCACAAAGATATAATTAACTAAGAGATATAATGAAATGAAAGGTTTATTTGCACTTCCAGGTCCAAGTGAAACTGTTACTTCCACATTAAACTGTTTAAGCCTCTGTTAAATACAGCCTAAAGGTAAATAAACTGTGAACTGTAAATGTGATACACCAGAATCAGGCTGAACATGCAGAGAACTGCCAACAGGTTTCTCTGATTTCTGGAACCTCTGAAGACAAAACTACAGTCTGAACTTGTTTTAAGCCCGACGCTTGGCTTTAGTGTCAGGAAAACCTGATACACAAACTCCTGGAGGTTAAACCGGTAGACTCTAAAGTATTACTATGAACAGACAAATATCTCCGGTCTTAGCAACAGTGATGCTAACAATGACCCA
Source organism: Sphaeramia orbicularis (assembly GCF_902148855.1). Taxonomy (NCBI): domain Eukaryota; kingdom Metazoa; phylum Chordata; class Actinopteri; order Kurtiformes; family Apogonidae; genus Sphaeramia; species Sphaeramia orbicularis. The sequence continues at coordinate 10,229,747 of NC_043978.1, read as the reverse complement.
TGAATATTAAGGTGAAAGACAATGAAATAATGAAAGTAGGTACGGTGAAGGAAGTTTCAGTTTGTTCAGAGTGGTTACAGTCGACATAAAATGCAGAATTCGGCTAAAATCAATATGAACCAGTAATGGCAGCAGTTTGGTCATTACATTATATGAAACCTTAAATAAACAGTGGTCAAAATGAAACTTGATGGTTTTCCTGATAAAACTCCAAATAACTAAACTGAAACTAGTCAACGCACAGACCTTCCACTATCTGGGTGAGCATATTATGCACACTTTACGCTTCATGTTATAAAAGGTCAGATTATTTTTTCACAATTTCTGGATTTTTTTGCTTCCAATCTGATTTTTTTTTTTAGGATTAGTTTTGTCGATACTGATCTGATACTGACTTTTTACAACAAAATTTTTATTTAAATTTGGAGTCATTAATTATAGGTTATTATTCTATTATTTTACTGTAGATCCCAGTTGGGCTGAATGTGGAACCTGAACTAAAACAACTATGACACCTTTGACTCTTAATAACTTTAGTATCATTTTTGCACTTTCCAAGTTCATACTGTGGGACAAATTAGGACCTTTGGTGGGTAGGTTTTGGTCCGTGGGCTGTATGTTTCCCACTGCTGTAGCTGGTCTATGGACAAGGTCCATCCAGGTATTATATGGGGGTGCGTTGTGCTCCGTACATTAGTGATGCGCACATCAGCTAGTTATTTGCGGGTCAGGTTAGGGTGGGTCAAAAGAATGTCAGTTTATTTGTGGGTCGGGTCAAATAATTCCACAAAAGTCCCACGGGTTGAAAAAGACCTGACTCACGCATCACGTTAAAGTCAAACTGAAACCTATTGACCTTTTACTAATTCCTCTAAACCTCCCACTGGTGTGCAGATAATTTTTCTTTCTCCTACCTTCAGAAACTTTAATTTGAGGGGGCAGGACATGTGTCCGTCCCAGAACCACATCCGGATCGGCCTGATCTCGTGTCTAAATCTGATCCGATCTTCTAAAAAATGCCAGATCGGCAGCCGATACTGATCTGTAGATGGGATCAGGACATCCCTAATTTATATTTGGTCAGAATTAAAAAGTTCTGACCTAAAATTCTGACCCAGCCACTAAACTCAGCACATTATAAATAACGTTACATTTCTACACTAACACCCTTCTACCAAGTGATTACAAAGTACACACCGACACATTTAACATTTGACCTAGAACCAAAAATAATACCAGAACCAGTGTTGGTGTGAATCACTGACAGATGACAGGAGGAAAAAAAAAAAATCCAAAACAAATACATGTTTTCGCATCAAAAATATGTTTTGTTTGTTTTTTACATCACAAACATTTCATTTAAAGGGTTTAAAAATGACAGTTATTGAGTATTTGTATTTTTTGTTTACGGCTTAAGATGATGGAATACAAAAAAATGTAAAAAAGTGTAAAAAAATTTTTTTTTTGGACATTACCAAGACACTGTGCAGATTATGGACTCCAGGTGGTTTGGAAGAGCCTCTATGGACGAGATACCGGAGGGTTAAAGTGAAAGTGAAAATAAACACAAATTTAGTCACACACTCGTAAAAGTAAACTTATCAAACTCTAAACTCACAGGTCATTAAGAATAAAGACTAAACTTGTGTCTGCTCTGAACTACGTGGATGTTTGTTGTTGTAAAAGTGTTGAATTCTCAGATTTCCCTTTTTCTTTCCCAACCCCCCCATCCCGCTGACATCACCGGCTCGGCCTCTGTAAACATTCGGGGGGGGAACCTCGGCGCTCGGCCTCAGCGGGTTTGGTTTCTCAGGCTCAGCATGCTGTCGTGCTGCAGCTCGCGGTTCCAAACCCTCTGGCCAATCGCCACGGTTCCGTAAAACACAACAATGAGCGCCGTTCTCTGAGCTCTTATCAGTCATCAGGTCTTGGTCGAGTTCAGGCTCATTTGACTGCAGAGGCTTCAGATAATGGCGGCAGAAATGTTCAACACTATCAGATGGAAGCGTCTGTCACATCTGTAGTTTGATTATGGGCTGGATGTGCGGGGGGTTCTGTTAAGGTACACTTTACACACTGTCAGCCTTTTCTTTGACTCATAATACAGACTCGCTAATCACCGCTGGAACGTACGATGAAACGCAGCACAAGAACGACAAGCGGGTAATCGGGATTTCACATTTCTCCATAATCACGCAGCCCCGGGCCGCGCCGCGCCGTCCACGATAACAAATCTGTGAACTGATTTATTTTACTCTGTTTCGTTCTCACAGCGAAGCAAATCATTTCTAGGTCAGTGGCTGTCAAAGGGCCGGAGTTGCACGCCATTTTTACCCTGCCTTGGCACAAATTGGTTGAAAGCACTTCTTTTTCTCTGCGAGGGGGAAAGTGACATCGCAGAGCACGATCTGTGATTGAATTACATAAGCTGTACTCTCACACTCTGGTGTCTTGTTTTCTCCAAAGGCCATTTTCAGCTGAAATATGACTTGTTTTTGAAAAATGTAGCAGGATTTATGGTGCTTTTTTTTTTAACAAACCATTTGTAATAAATACAAGACCATGTTAGTACAGATTCCAGTCACTGTAATTCACTTTGATTACCCCTGGGTTTCTGAAAATAGAAACATGCACTTCTTCAGAAACGATTAGATCTAGTATCTGTTGTAATTGTGACTAAAGCAAAAGTCTGGCAGAAGACTCATGAATGCAGTGTTTATAGATTTAATAAAGAAACGAACCGGAACAAAAGTAATGTCACAGTAACAAGTTGCAGAAATCGACCAAATCTGATGTTGGAAAAACTTTACTGAAGTGATTAATATTCAGGACAGACCAACTTAAAAGGTCCTGTGGAGGAACTGTTGGATTGAATTTTACAGAAAATCATTTATTGACCTATAATAATATAAATAATAACACTACATCATTATTGTCCATTTCCTTTAAAAAAAGTTGAAAAATAACAGATAATAATAAGTGATAATAATGCTTATATTTTGTTGGAGTGCTAGTATAAAGCATTTTTTTTTTCTCTTTTTGCATCTTTTAAGAATAATTTAAAACTAGAAATAATCAAGAATAGGCAGCATTAGCTTATATAAAAACTGTGCTAACATATTTTTTGGCAACGTCATCCAAATCTAGTTTAATATTCTCCAAAGGATTAACACAACACCTAAGTTGTTAAATTTTGGGATGCATCGATATATCAGTTGATTATCGATATTTGCCAATATGTTCCCATATCAGTGTCATCAATATCAATGTCTTTTCACTGATGTCAGTGTCAGATGTTTATCTGTCATGTTAGATTAAAGGCTTTCTAATTAATGTATGTGTTTGAATCTTTGTTCATTCAGGGATAATCTGATGAAAAATGTTAAAATAGGAGCTACTTTTACATTTATAAATTAAATGTTAATGTTTATGTTGAAGGATGATGGATAACAAAATAAAATAAAGAAAGTGAAAGTAACATTGGTGATGTTATCATCAGATGAAATGTTAATTTAATTATCTGTACAGGTATCTGCAATGAAAAAATTGAATTTGTCATTTTCAACAAAACCTGAAACTATCCTTTTTTTCCGTTCAGGAGAGATTATTTATTCTAACCCCAACCTGAACTAACCTGAGCCTGAACTATCTAACTTTGATAACTTCTTCTTCCAGAGTCTTGTTATTGTGTGGAGTTCAGTTATTTTGACTCTTATGTAATCTGTTTCTGTCCTGTATAGAAGTCTGTCTGAGCTCAGTTGCTTTGTTCTGTTTCGGTTTCTGTGCTGCGAGTTTCTTTTGTTATTTTATTTATTCGTTTTCCAGAGGGGAGGGTCGCCCTTGAAAATGCTCTGTGTTCTGTTTTGTTTTGTTCTCAGAATAAGAAACATATCTATGACAGATAAATGGGTCCAATATTCTGATTATTCAATGAAATGTAAAACTAATTATACTATTTTGGATGAAGTGCTGTAAGGACAGACTGTTTTTGTTGTGTATTTTGTCCTTATTTATTGTCTTCTAATTGTGAATTGTGTGTCTTGCAGGCAGGTGATAAACGGAGGAGGCGGCTGCTCTATCCCAGCTTAAGGACGACCCAGGATAGAAGAGAGAGAGGGGCTTTTACTGCTGCCGAGAGAAAACCAGAATGAAAGTGCCTCTGTACCACTGACAGGAAGGAGAACTGGAATGATATCGTGACCTTTTTTCTGGACGTGACCAAGTTAGCGAATGAGTGGGGGGATATATGGCCAGAACAAAGATGCGCGCCCCCCGACATTCGCTGTCAGCGTGGTTGGCCTCTCGGGGACGGAGAAAGAGAAGGGAAACTGTGGCGTGGGCAAGTCCTGCCTGTGCACAGATACATACGTCCGGATGCGGACAACTACTACTCGGAGCACACCTCGGTGCTCAGCACAATAGACTTTGGGGTCGTCGTGGTCAATAATGACCATTTCCTGTTTTGGGGTGACGTGGTCCCATCGAGGGTGACGATGGGTTGGATTGTAAAATTCAAGTCATTGAACAAACTGAGTTCATTGACGATCAGACGTTTCTCCCGCATCGAAGCACGAACCTGCAGCCATACACCAAACGAGCAGCGGCGACAAAACTCCAATCAGCAGAGAAGCTCATGTACATCTGCACGGACCAGCTGGGCTTAGAGCAGGACTTTGACCAGAAGCAGATGCCTGATGGGAAGCTGAACATTGACGGCTTCGTGCTCTGCATAGATGTCAGCAAAGGTTGCAACCGGAAGTTTGACGACCAGATGAAGTTTGTTAACAGCCTCTACTCCCAGATCGTCAAGTCGAAGAAGCCGATTGTCGTCGCCGCCACCAAATGTGATGAATGTGTGGACCAGCACCTGAGGGACCTGCAGGCTTTTGTCGCCAGCAAGAAAAACCTGCTGCTCATTGAGACATCAGCGCGCTCCAACGTCAACATAGAGCTGTGCTTCAATGCACTAATCCAGCAGCTGGATAAAACAAGAGGGAAGCCAAAAACTGTGCCATATTTAGAGGCGTATAAGATCCAGCGGCAGCTTGTTGCCTCCGTTACAGATCGATTCGAGAAGGTGATGGTTCAGACTGTGAGAGATTACCACACTACATGGAAAACTGTGATTAATAACCTTAAAGGCCAGGCGGATTATGATGAGTTCATCACCTTGGAGGGCTCCAGAAAAGCACGCAACATGTTCACAAAGCACATTGCACAACTGAAGCAGGAGCACATCAGAAGGAGGAAGGAGGAGTACCTGACCACGCTGCCCAAAACCCTCAACAACCTCCTGAATAACCTGGAGGAGGTGGAGCAGCTCACATGGCCCGAGGCACAGAGCGTGATCCGGAACAGGCCCGACTTCCAGTACTGGTTTATAATTCTGGAACAAACACCGTGGGATGAGACTGACCACATCGACAACAGCGACCGCAGGATACCCTTCGACCTCCTCGACACTCCTGACGGCGAGAGGATTTTTCACAACCACGTCCAGCACCTGCTGTCAGAGAAGAGGAGGGTGGAGATGAAAGAGCGGTTTAAGAAGACTTTAGAGAGGGTCCACTTTATCAGTCCGGGGCAGCCTTGGGAGGAAGTCATGTGCTTTGTCATGGAGGATGAGGCCTATAAGTACATCACAGAATCAGATAGGAGGGATGTTTACTGTAGACACCAGCAGGAAATAGTTGAAAGGGCCAAAGAGGAGTTTCAGGAAATGCTTTTTGAACACGCTGAGCTTTTCTATGACTTGGATCTGAACGCCACCCCCAGCTGCGACAAGATGAGCGAAATCCATAGTGTCTTGAACGAGGAGCCCAGATACAGAGCTCTGCAGAACTTGCCCCAGATAGAGAGTCTCTCCTCCTCAAACCATTGGGTTTGTTACCATCCCACCAAGGAGACGTGCCTGAGTGGGCAGAACTGTGTGGATCTGAAAGTGGAGCAGGTTTTAGCAAACAGGTTGGTGCAGCTCGACCACGGCCGCTCCAATCTGTACTACAACAGTGCCAACATCGATAAGATCAACCTCTGCCTCCTGGGACGGGAGGGGCTTGCACAGGAGCTGGCCAATGAGATCCGAGCTCAGTCCACAGATGACGAATACACTCTAGATGGTAAAATTTATGAACTGGAGCTCCTTCCAGTGGATGTGAACTCCACGCTACTCTTCAGCCACACATGGGTATCCACATTCAAACCACATGGCTGCTTCTGTGTTTTCAACTCCATAGAGTCTCTGAACTGTATCGGAGACTGTATAGGCAGAATCAGAGCAGAGATAGCACAGAGCAGGAGGGACAGATTCGCTCAGCCGCTGCCGTTTATTCTCATCCTGGCGAATCAGAGGGACAGTGTTTGTAAAAACATCCCGATCCTGCGGCACCAGGGCCAACAGCTGGCGAAATAAGCTGCAGTGCACGTTCGTCGACATCCCCTCAGGAGCCCTTCCCACGAAAATTTACAGAGTTCCAATCAAGCAGGGGCTTCGAGCAGTGCTGGAAGGGCTGAAGCATAACTTTGATGTCTTAGCCCCGCTGCCTTCAATCAAAGACATGTCGGAAACGGACCTGAGGATAGTGATGTGTGCTATGTGCTGGGATCCATTCAGCGTCGACCTCATTCTCTCACCTTTCTTAGACTCGCACTGCTGCAGCGCTGGACAGCCGGGTCAGAGCAACACGCTCATACTCGACAAGATCATCGGCGACAGCAGGAGGCGGATCCAGGTCACTGTGTTGTCTTACCACTCTGCTATCGGTGTACGCAAAGACGAGCTAGTCCACGGCTACATTCTGGTCTACTCTGCCAAACGTAAAGCCTCCATGGCGACTTTGCGGGCCTTCTTAGCTGAGGTCCAGGATGTGATACCAGTCCAGATGGTGGCTATCACTGACAGCCAGGCGGACTTCTTCGAGAATGATGCGATTAAGGAGCTAATGACGGAGGGGGAGGCACATTGCCACAGAGATTGCTGCCAAGTTCACGGCGTTGTACTCTCTGTCACAGTATCACAGACAGGACTGAGGTCTTCACACCTTTCTTCAATGAGGTTCTAGAGAAGAAACCAAGCATTGAAAGCTCATTCCTGTTTGACAACTCGTCACGGGAGTGCACCACCGCTGCCAGCGAAGATGTCTTCCCCACCTCGCCTCATAGCCACTCCCCTGCTTACACACCTACTATCCAGACTCCGACGATGACAATGAGGCTCCTCCCCCTTACCGTCCAATAGGTGATGACGTCCAACTTCTCCCCACGCCCAGTGAACGGGCAAAGTACCGAATCGACTTAGAGGGGAATGAGTATCCGGTCCACAGCACTCCTGTGGAGACCACGAGCGCAACCACCAAAGTGCCTCCACCCGTTCGCCCCCAAACCAGTCCTCCCGAGCCAAACGTCAAAAAGTTGGATCCCAACTTGCTCAAAACCATCGACGCTGGTATGAGAAGCACCGTAGGACACCTCGAGGCCGGTGACCACCCACTGAGGATGTGGAGGCCTCAGATAACTATGCAGACACCGTGGACACCCTGCTCAGGTCAGGGGCTTCATCAACGACGACATATACGCTGTTCCCGATGACACACACAGCCGTTTGGTCAAGATCCGTAACTCCTTTGGCGGGCTTCACTCCCTCCATGGCGGCGGCGGCGGATGAGAGGAGGAGAACGGGTTCGACAGGAAGTCCCAGGCTACTCGGCGGCCGTCCAAATACAAGCACCGCTCTAAAATCCTCTTCAGCAAGACGAAGCCTACCAAGACGGTTCCAGTCCGACAGCGACGGGGAGGAGTCCGGCCCAGCCACACAGAAAAGAAGAAGGGAAGGGCCCACAGAGGGAGCGAGGAGGACCCACTGCTGTCACCGGCCGACCCTGGAAGGGCGGGATAGACAACCCCGCCATCACCTCCGACCCTGAGCAGGACGACAAGAAGATGAAGAAGAAGAAGACGCCGAAGACACCAAAGGAGCCAAGAAGGTGAGTGTTGGCTTGACTGTTTTTTCATGGTGATGGGAGTCGATAATGGCTACCAAATATAAAGAACAGTTCAGTCATAGTTCAACAACATTTATGTCCAGTTTTCATAGTGAACTAGAGGAATTAGAAAATTACAAGTAAATCCACCACGTCCTCTTTTTACTTCATAAATAAAACTCCTAACTGATGTTATAGAGCTGGGCATCTTAAATAAAGGATATGATTTTAGAATAAAATGACATTTCCTCTTAAAATCCTCATAATATCACCAACTGCTGATCCACATTTGGAGGCAGATGAAGATGATAGCAGGAAGAACAAAAAAACTCCATTCCATTACCTTCCCCTTCTCAGTAGTAACAGAAGTTAAATACAGAATTACAGCTGGACATTCCTTCCTTTTTTGTTCTTCATTTTCTTCTCACTGACAACTTAGTGCATATTACTTAGTAAGTTCATAATATCTTGTGTCATAATAATAAAAAAAATAGTGATAAGGGAAACGTTTTATATTTCCTCCCACACTTTAAACGTTTTCAGGATCTACCTATTCTGCTTGAAAGACACAGTAGCAATCAACACATATCAGCACATATAATATTCAATAATGTTTTGTTTTTTTTTTATCAAATTATATTTGTATTTCCCAAAAAATAACTTTAGAAATGAAAGAATGTGTTCCACTGTGGTGCATGTTGACCCTGTGTAATTCAGGGAAAATAACGCAACTCTTAACATGTTCTGTTTGAATTATTATCATACGAGTAGACGACAAAAAAAAACCCCCAAAGCATCTGAATTCATCGATAATCCTTGTGGTGTTAAAGCAACACAGTGGAGTTTTTCAGCCAAATGGCAGTTGAGTTTGATAGATATATCAACGTTCAACGGTTTCGATGGGTCAGTTTGAAATGATTGGATGGTGTTTTTTTCAGTCCTCGTCCGTTCCTCAGGTAACTAAAATGTTTTATTTTTGTGTTAGAGCGTTTAATAATTGGTTGCGGGGGTGTGTGATTGGGGGATTTTTAAGTAATATATTAAAAATGCTCCAGGGAAACATCTACTACCTCACCTTTAATACAAATGTAGACAAAAGCATTTCCTATGCGACTAATAACGCGTTAGACGAGGCTAGCCCTGGGTGTCGTCTTACATGTGTCTCAGGCTAATATCATTGAATTTACAACATTATAAATTGATCTTGAATGTTTTTGTATTACAATATAATATGAGGACCACACAAACAGCTTTGTATTACAGTAAAACTATGTTCCCACAATCAGCAATCGGTTATAGGCTGTTTCCTAGATCTGTTCATTGGTCTTTTATTCGTTTCTGATATTTTTAAAACCAATAATTGTATAAATGCTGTAAGGCTACTTGACCTGGTCTGAAGACGTAGTTGAACCCACATTAATTATCTTCCCTCAGAAGTTTGCCGACAGCAGTAGCTTGTCAACAAATGTGCGAGTTTTACCGAGGTACAGATTTCTGACAGTTACAGATAATACGGTTTCGTGACTTAGGGCAGGGGTGTTTAAACTCATTTTAGTTGAGGGCCACACATTAAGCCAAATTTGGTCTGAGTGGAAACCAGTGAAATAACATAATAATATATAAATATGTCAACTCCAACTTTACTCGATGTTTTAGAGCGAAAAAAATAAAATTATGTGATGAAAATGTTTACATCTACCAACTAGCCTTTAAAACAACGTGAATAACATGAACAAAATTAAATGTCTTAAGAAACTGAGTGCAATTTTAACAGCATTATGTCTCAGTTTATCATATACACGTAAATTATAACTTGGAGATCACAGCGGATCAACAAATGCATAAAACATTTAATATCAGGCAGAATATTGGTAAACTTGTACTTCAGACATTTCAAAATGTTCATATTTGTTCAGGTTATTTGTGTTTTTGTGAAATGATAGTTTGTTTTAGTGTACCGGGTGGGGAAGCAAAATTTACAATGAACATTTAGTTGTTTTTTCTCAGCAGGCACTACGTCAGTTGTTTTGAAACCAAACATATATTGATGTCATAATCATACCTAACACTATTATCCATACCTTTTCAGAAACTTTTGCCCATATGAGTAATCAGGAAAGCAAACGTCAAAGAGTGTGTGATTTGCTGAATGCACTCGTCACACCAAAGGAGATTTCAAAAATAGTTGGAGTGTCCATAAAGACTGTTTATAATGTAAAGAAGAGAGATGATTATGAGCAAAACTATTACGAGAAGTCTGGAAGATACTATTAAAGAAGAATGGGAGACGTTGTCACCCCGAATATTTGAGGAACACTTGCGCAAGTTTCAGGAAGGCGTGTGAAGGCAGTTATTGAGAAAGAAGGAGGACACATAAATAAAAACATTTTCTACGATGTAAATTTTCTTGTGGCAAATAAATTCTCATGACTTTCAATAAACTAATTGGTTATACACTGTCTTTCAATCCTTGCCTCAAAATATTGTAAATTTTGCTTCCCCACCCTGTAAATACAGTAAAATGACATGAAATGTTTACATTTGCAAAGAGAAAAAAATTGGAGTTGTAAGGAGGAGTGAGGAGGTGGATTATTAGGATAGTATTTTACTGATCTGAGCCACTTGACATTAAATTGGTCTGTATGTGGAACCTGAACTAAAATGATTAACATCTTCAGTGTATTTTTGCATTTCACAAATTATCCCACAGGCCAGCTGGACCTTTGGTGGGCCGGGTTTGGTCCTCGTGCCACACCGTTAAGACCTCTGCTTTAGGGGGACCCCGCGAGCAAAAGTTCCACGGTTGTTGCTTTAACGTACTATAAACTGAATTAAGCTTACTTAGTTTGAAGTGATTAGTGTAAATATGTTGGTTTTAATCAGAGACGTGTCAGTGTTAATGAGGTTCATATATTCATTAATCTTCCAGTGACCCTGTGCATTTAGTCCTAACATCAGCAGCTTCTGCACATTTTCAGGTCACGGTCTATTTTCTGTCTATTTTCCAGTTTCAAAGGGCTTCATAGAGCAAAAAAAAAAAGTGAGGAAGAGGCACAGAAATAAATAAATAAACCGTCTAGCAGATACTGAGCTGCGAGTGCTTTTAAGACGACTCGAACAAACCCTCAGTGTGGCGAAGAAAAGACAGAAAAGTGAAAGCTGCAGAGAAGTCGTACGCCATGTGTGGGTGGAGTAACCGGAGCAAATGTCTTCTTTAATAGCTCAGGACTCACAGTGAGAGTAATCTCATTTGCTAATTGATTGATCAACCCACTGCAGAAATGGTTTAGGGCCTCCCCACCTCAGAGGCGCCAAACCAGCAATAAAACCACTCAATAAAAGACGCTGGGTTATAGACGATAGGCTGTGTTTGTTTAAGCCACAAAGACCCAAACGTCCACCTTTAACCCTTGAACACCCAACGTCCACCTTTAACCCTTGAACACCAAAGTCCACCTTTAACCCTTGAACACCCAAAAGTCCACCTTTAACCCTTGAACACCCAAACGTCCACCTGTAACCCTTAAACACCCAAACGTCCACCTTTAACCCTTAAACACCCAAACGTCCACCTTAACCCTTGAACACCCAAACGTCCACCTTTAACCCATAAAGACCCAAACGTCCACCTTAATCCTTAAAGACCCAAACGTCCTCCTTTAACCCTTAAAGACCCAAACGTCCACCTTTAATCCTTAAAGACCCAAACGTTCCACCTTTAACCCATGATTAGTATGGATTAACGTGATGCAGTTGGCTAACGCTAGTTCAGAGTTGATGAACCAGCAATAATGAGTCTTTTTGGCTGTTTGAGTACTTTGATTTTGCCTTACATAGAGGGTATGTACATACGTCACTTCCCCCAGGCCACGCCCCTCTAAGTCAGACTGAGTGGCAAAAACCAACCTGTCACATGACGGAGTATAGCAGTAAACACAGCGGGACCAGGAAAATGTGAAATATGAAATTCAGTGAAGACAGTTGGACTGGACATGGATCTGAACGAGCTACCAAAGAACAAGTGCACACTGACATGACATGTGGACCACACAAATGGAGTATCCTGACATCCAGGGTGGAGGGGATCAGCACTATTTTGACCTGAAACAAATATACATGGTTCATCATCACTGACAACCAGGGTCCAAAACTAGGCCCAGAACCAGCTGATCCAAAGTGCATTTACGTAGACCGTGGACTGACCCCAGTGAATATATGCATGATCTACGGGATGAGGAGATTTACTGAGTCTAGTTCAGATCAAGTACTTTATCCAACACAGATACTACTGCTGTGGACCAGCAGGGCACCACGGATTCTGGGAAATTAGCAGATTTAGACCACCTGTTTTTAAATAACATATTCTGGTAATATTATGGCTTTATTGTCGTAATATGACGACTTTAATCTCAAACAAATAACCATTTTGTTAAATTATGAGGTTTTTTTGGTATAACTACGACTTTATCTTATAGCATTGTGATTCTTTATGTATATTGCTTATTCTCATAAAATTACAGGTTTTTACGATATTTTAGGACTTTATATCATAGGACAAGTGTTTTATTTTTCAGGTGGCCTAGTAGTCCATCAGTAGCTTTATTCTCCAGTTCCCCGTATTTGAAAAACTGGGTTAGCCTCAGTTTCAGTTAGTTACTAATCATGTAGGAGCACAAGGTTCAGAATCAAAAATAAAGACAAAAACCATGAAAGATCTGACCATGAAACCAAGAGCTTTACTAAGAAGTAACGTTAGCCAAAACAATACGTCATTAAGGTCTGATTGGACCCAAAAATACAGCATAAATGAATGTTAGTGACACAAACAGGATCCACAGATCTAGGTTTGGTTTCCTGGATTGTGGGATATCTACTTCTCTTTTCTTTGTCTTTCGGTGTCTGTAAAATGATAGCTCCCACTGCTTTTCAAACCTGTTCATACAATCAATCTCACAACAGCTTCTCCATTTTTTTTAAATATTGTTCTTCAGTTTAGACAGTATTGAAGCCAACCGCTGTCACTCATCTCCTCTTTCTGCACTCAGTGGGAGGAACGCGGTGACTTCCACTAGCGGTGACGTCACGTGCATACCCTCTCTCTCTCTCTCATAATTATTATATATATATAATCTATTATATATTAATATATATATATATATATAGATATACATACAGATAGTATATATATATAATGTATATATATATATATATGTATACATAATATGTATATATTATACATATATATAGTATACATATATATGTATATATATATATATGTGTATATATATATATATAGTATACGAAATGTTTATTTTACCCATGTTTGGTATCTTCAAAACTCCATCTGTCTCATCTGTCTGTTATTTTTCACTTAACCTACTATATCAACACAAAAGGACAAAAAACAAAAAATATAAAATCTGATTTGAAAAATGTATACAATTTATAGCATAAATAACACAAAGATGTTTGACTAACCTTTTCAAAGACTTTAAAAGGGAATATTGGTTCCAAATATTAGGTATAAAAAAATTAAAATTCTATTAAATAAAACTATACTCAAATATTGACATAAAAGCAGATCTTTACAAAGGTGTTTCTACAGTTTCTCACCCCTGGTCCTCCCTGTTCCTCATTGGTTAGGTGGGGGTCATCCTACCCTTACCTGTAATGCTAATGCAGTCTGTGGATTAGAATCCACAGATTCAGACAGTTTTTTCCGTTTGAAAAAGGACAAAAAAAAAATGACGTAGATATGGTCAGAAATTATCCCCCCCCCCCCCCCCCCCCCCCCCCCCCCCCCCCCCCCCCCCCCCCCCCCCCCACCCCCCCCCCCCCCCCCCCCCCCCCCCCCCCCCCCCCCCCCCCCCCCCCACCCCCCCCCCCCCCCCCCCCCCCCCCCCCCCCCCCCCACCCCCCCCCCCCCACCCCCCCCCCCCCCCCCCCCCCCCCCCCCCACCACACACACACACACCTCATTTTCACACTTTTATTCATGTTTGTTGCCAGATTCAAACCGTCATATCTGCGGTTGTATTTGCTCTATCAACATACAAACTTTACAAAGTTGGAATCAGAATTATATTCTCTTAAAATTAAATAATTGATGATCACATGAGCTGCTCATTGTTTCTGTAGTTGTTAAATTAAGATCAGTCACTGGCTTTGTTTCCATTTCATTTAGACAAAGATAATGAATTTGAAGGGATTGGACTGCTCATGTATTTAATTTACTGTCATGACTTGTTGAAACTAATCCTAATGTTGGTGTTTCTGCATATTTCCTGTGATCCGTCCTTTCATTTTACATTTGTTTCTTCCTTCTTTTTAAACATTTGCCTTCATATTTTCTTCATTTTTCTTCCTCTTCTCTTTTTCATGCACTTCTATTTCCTCTTTTTAACCCGTTTCCATCCTCTTATGTTTATTCAGTCTGTACCAAACCCTCTCCAACATGAAATAAAGGAGAACATTGTGTTCAGTGGAATAAAGGCTATAGAATGAACCACAGCCCTGATACTCTCGACTATAAACCACCTCAGATCCTCCTTCAAATGGAGCCTTCACATGTTTGTAGGGGTGTTAGAAAATATCGGTTCTGCAATATATTGCGATATTTCATTTTACAATACTGTATTGATATTAAAAAGTACTATATCGATATTTTTAGGTATTTATTCAAATGCAGATATGGCGGAGGTTCTTTTGTTTTTTGGTTCTTTTTTTTTATATCTTATTTATTATTATTTAACACTGTTTTATTAAATAATTTTTTGAAGCATCATAAAAGCACTTTTTCTGTCTGAGAGGCAGATGGTAGTTCCTTTGTTGAGATTGCACTAAAATAATGTTCTGATGTTAGTTCTGAACTAATAGAATATGAACATTTAAAAAGGATCTTAAACTGTAATGTCTGTGAAACATTATTTCAGTTTGAACACAGGAGCATTTTGTGATATAACATTAGATCCTGTTGGGGTCAAATAAAAATGTGTTTAGTATTTGTGCAGATTTCTGGTGTAATTCAATTCTTCCAGGAAATAATAATTTTTTCAAAAAGAAACAAACAAAAAACTGCCTTTTAACAGTATCATGATATATCGTGATATATGGTATTGTGATCCTAGTATTGGGATTTGTATTGTATTGCCAGATCTTGCCAATACACAACCCTACATGTTTTGTGTTTTTTTGTGAGTGTTGCCGTGCATGCGTTACATTCAAATGCCTCCACACATGAAGCAGCAGCAACAGCAGCATGTGCTTTCATTAGAATTGTTTGTAGTCGCTTTAAAAAATAAAAAAATCTGCCCGTTGGCTCTAGTGCTGTTTAACTATTGCCGCGTTCAGCAAAAATAATCACAGTGCGATTTGTCACTTTCCTGCAGCCACAGTACAAACACACAATCAGACTTGGACAAACACACACACACTCATACACACACACACACAACAACATCAGATAATAGTGTTCCATCAGTATTGGAGCAGCCGGCGGCTCGCTCGGCCATTGTTGGAACGTTCAAACTGTCTTTGATAATCAGACCAGAAGCACAAGGTACAAAATGGAAGGTGTTTAGTCGCCGTCCCGGCCAATTAGAGCGCAGCCCGTAACCGCTGTCGGCATGACAACACTTTGAAGAGCGGAGGACTGTGGGAAATCAAAGCCGCCTCGTTACTCGTACCCGGCGTCTGTCTTCAATAAGGCTTTGTCCGTCCCCTCTTCTTTTTTCGTCTTCCTCCAATGAGTCTCATCCCTCCGTCGCTCTCATCTGATCTATTCCCTGAATGCACCCCCACTCCTCCTCTCATCTTCTTCCACTTCTTCATCCTGTTCTCCTCCTCCTCTTCCTCCTCCTCTTTCCTCCACTTCCTCTTCATCCTCTCCTCCACTTTCTCTTCATCCTGTCCCTCTTCTTCATCCACCTCTTCCTCCACTTCCTCTTCATCCTCTTCCTCCACTCCATTCTTCCTTCCTCCTCCACCTCTTCCTTTCTTCATCTTTCTGTTCCTCCTCCATTTCCTCTTCCTCCTCTTTCTTCATCCTTGCTCTTCCTCCTCATTTCCTCTTCCTTTTCTTCATCCTCCTCTTCCTCCTCCACTTCCTCTTCCTTTTTCATCTCTTCCTCCTCCATTTCCTCCTCCACTTCCTCTTCATCCTCTTCCTCCACTTCCATTTCCTCTTCTTCATCCTCCTCATCCTCCTCCACTTCCTCTTTTTCTTCATCTTTCTCTTCCTCCTCCACTTCCTCGTCATCCTCCATTTCCTCTTCGTCATCCTCCTCTTCCTCCTCCACTTCCTCTCATCCTCTTCCTCTACTTCCTCTTTCTCTTCTTTGTCCTCCTCTTCCTCCTCCTTTCCTCGTCCAGACAGAAACAGTTTAGGGTTCAGTTCAGTTTGTTTAAATTATTCTTTCAGTTTTTCTTCTCACTTCTTCCTTAAACCTTCTCCTTTTCTTCATTGTCATAAACTCTTAAAATGTTTCTTAATTCCACT
This sequence comes from Sphaeramia orbicularis, assembly GCF_902148855.1. Classification (NCBI taxonomy): domain Eukaryota; kingdom Metazoa; phylum Chordata; class Actinopteri; order Kurtiformes; family Apogonidae; genus Sphaeramia; species Sphaeramia orbicularis. The sequence continues at coordinate 10,213,271 of NC_043978.1, read as the reverse complement.
GTTGTTCTTCATCTCTTTTCTCACTTTCAGTGTTGCCCGTCTGACCTCATTTTCTTTCTTCTCTTGTCCCCTTGTAAAGCCGAGATCATCCAAACCTCCGAAGCCCCTGTACCCGCCCACTCGGAGAACCTGGGACAGTAACTACTTTGGCGTTCCCCTCCAGAACCTGGTGACCCCGGACCGACCCATCCCGCTCTTCATCGAGAAATGTGTGGACTACATCGAGCGCACAGGTCAGTTCCTGTTTTCGTTCTTTCTGCTGAGGCGTTGAGGCATTCTTGGAAGGTGCCGCTGTTTTTGTTTGTTTACCCAGAATGCATCTCATGTCTTTCCAAGTGAGTAACTGAGTGAAGCGTGGGGGTGGAGCCATGTTTTAAAGGAGGAGAGTGAGTTACGTTTTGTCAGTACGAGTCAGATCCAGTTCAATGAGCTTCGTCACTTTGATGTTTTTGCCAAAGCGGTTCCAGGGCGATTACGGAAAAAAGATCACAACAGATTATGAAGATCAAAATGCTGATTAAGGAATGGCAGTGGAGAGATTTGTACAAGTGTGTCCCGTCCAATAATCTGCACAGAAGACGAGGAAGAACGTTGAAGGTGCTAAATGAAAACACTTTGGAGAACAGAAACGGGAACCGACACCGTTAAACCATTAAAATCTGTCATTGTGGTGCATCTAACCTGGACTAGGACTGGTGTTGGACTGGTCTAGGACTGGTATTGGGCTGATCTAGGACTGGTGTAGGACTGGTCTTGGACTGGTGTTGGACTGGTGTAGGACTGGTCTTGGACTGGTGTTGGACTGGTTTTGGCCTGGTGGGAGTGGTCTTGGACTGGTGTTGGACTGGTGTTGGACTGGTGTTGGACTGGTCTAGGACTGGTGTTGGACTGGTGTTGGACTGGTCTTGGACTGGTGTAGGACTGGTCTTGGACTGGTGTTGAACTGGTTTTGGACTGGTTTTGGACTTGTCTTGGACTGGTGTTGGACTGGTCTAGGACTGGTGTTGCACTGGTGTTGGACTAGTGTCGGACTGGTGTTGGACTGGTCTTGGACTGGTGTTGGACTAGTGTTGAACTGGTGTTGGACTGGTCTTGGACTGGTGTTGGACTTTTCTTGGATTTGTGTTGGACTGGTGTTGGACTCATCTTAGACTGGTGTTGGACTGGTCTTGGACTAGTCTTGGATTGGTGTTGGACTGATCTTAGACTAATGTTGGACTGGTGTTGGACTAGTGTTGGACTGGTCTTGGACTAGTCTTGGACTGGTCTAGGACTAGACTAGGACTAGTCTTGGACTGGTCTAGGACTGGTCTTAGACTGGTCTTGGACTAGTGTTGGACTGGTCTTGGGCTGGTCTTGGACTAGACTTGGACTAGTCTTGGACTGGTGCTGACTGGTCTTGGACTAGTCTTAGGCTGATTTTGAACTGGTCTTGGACTGGTCTTGGACTAGTCTTGGATTGGTGTTGGACTGATCTTAGACTAATGTTGGACTGGTGTTGGACTAGTGTTGGACTGGTCTTGGACTAGTCTTGGACTGGTCTAGGACTAGACAAGGACTAGTCTTGGACTGGTCTAGGACTGGTCTTAGACTGGTCTTGGACTAGTGTTGGACTGGTCTTGGACTAGACTTGGACTAGTCTTGGACTGGTGCTGGACTGGTCTTGGACTAGTCTTAGGCTGGTCTTGGACTGGTCTTGGACTAGTCTTGGGCTAGTCTTGGACCGGTCTTGGGCTGGTGTTGGTCTTGGCGGTTGACTACAACACTCAGTTTGTTGACATGCTGGGTTTAGTTGAGCTGTGGTTGTAGCTCGACTAAATTAGAACAGGACTGTCAAACTCATTCTAGTTCAGGTTCTGCATTTAGCCCAATATGATGTAAAGTGGGTCGGACCAGTAAAATAATCAGAAAACCAGAAAAAACTGAAATTTCTTAAGAAAATTAAGTGTATTTTATCACAATCTTATGCCTCAACTTATCATTTGTATATATGCATTACATACAATGTTACACAAACATTTAGGAACAGGCAGAATGTTTGTAAAATGTAGAAGTTTGGAATTTGGAACTAAAATAAGAATTTCTCAAATATTACACCAAATAACATACAAATAATATTCAATATTACGTTACATAATGACAACTCCAAATTCCTCTCTTTGTTTTAGTGCAGAAAAGGTACACTTAAGTTATGACATTCTTTTATTTTTTTATAAACTACTTTTTACAAAAGAAAAAGTTGACCTGAAATTTCATTGAAAAATAAGTGCAGTTTTAACTTTTTGTCTAAATTATCCTTTTTACATGCACATACATGCACATATGGACCTACAAAGCCATAAAACACTTAGTAAGAGTCCAAATACTGTTAAAATATTAGATATTTGGCGTCTTTTTTTTGTTTTTTTTGTTTGTTTTTTTTGAGGCTATTATACTATTATTTTATTGGTCCGACCCACTTGAGATCCAATTCGGCTAAAATGAGTTTGACCGTTAAAATCTTTGGTGCAAGTTTTACACCGAAGGCAGTTTTGGCCCGCGGACCATATGTTTGACACCATTGCACTAGAGTCTGGTTTTGACTGACTTGATATGTAGTGTCATGAGATAACTTTCGTTATGATTTGGCGCTATATAAATAAAATTTGATTGATTGATTGATAGGGTTGTAAGAAAATATCGGTTCTGCAATATATTGCGATATTTCATTTCACAATACTGTATCGATATTAAAAAGTACTGTATCGATATTTTTAGGTATTTATTCAAATGCAGATATTGTGGAGGTTCATTTTTGTTTTTCTTTTTTGTTTATATTTTATTTATTATTATTTAACACTCTTTTATTAAGTAATGTTAGTTCCTTTGTTGGGATTGAACTAAAATACTGTTCTGATGTTATTTCTGAACTAATAGAATATGAACATTTGAACAGGATCTTAAACTGTAATGTCTGTAAAACATAATTTCAGTTTGAATACAGGAACTTTTTGTGATATAGCATTAGATCCTGTTGTGATCAAATAAAAATGTCTTTAGTATTTGTGTATATTTCTGGTGTAATTCAATTCTTCCAGGAAATAATCATTTTAAAAAAGAAACAAAACCAATTAAAAAAATTGCCATTTTAACAGTATCGTGATATATCAGGATATATCATATCGTGCTCCTAGTATTGTGATTTGTATCGTATCGCCAGATTCTTGCCCATACACAGCCCTAGTCTTGAGATAACTTTTGTTATGATTTGGCGCTGTATAAATAAAATTTGACTGATTGCTAGAGGGTTACATACAGTCGGTTTGTTGTTGGAATCAGGTCTTGTCCACTATAATAGGTGGCAATATTCAGTCTTTCAGCTGGTTTAACCTACGCCGTCACTGTGGTGTGAGTGTTGCTTGAGTAATTTGCAAAAGGTGATCATTCCGTCGTTAAAATGTAAGAATGACAATGTGCAGACCTAGACTATTTTCCCTCCTCGTTCGTCTTTACATCAGACTTCCACAGTTTAGAACAGAAAACAGACTTTAAAGAGTTTTTCTAGCATCAGTTGAGTCCATTTGAAGAAGACGTGGGTTGAGGAGCATAAACAGCGTTAGAGAAGATGGAACAGGCGCTCGGAGGACTGGATGTGGATGAATACAGGCTCAAATTAAGACACGGAGCATGCTGGAACATGTGCGTCTCCCAACCGGCGACACAGGTCCCCCCGGTGCATTGTGGGAAAGCGTCTGGCTCCGTTCCCAGCTTTTGTGAAGTCGGCGTCTCAGTGTGAAAGATTCCACGGAGAAGTCGCTCAGATATGTGTTTATGACTCTGCCGCGGGTCAGATATGTGTTTATGACTCCGCCGTGGGTCGCTGTCAGAGGGAATCAAACCCCCAACCTGACAGTTCTTAATGCCTGGCTCCGTGTGTTTATCCCCAACATGACATAAGACTTCCTCTGAGTCGACACATCTACCCAAACTGTTCACTTTTTTCTCTGCCCACCTAAATGAATAATTAAAAATGGTGAATATTTCATGAGTTTGTTGCATAATGTATTTACACATGGTCCGTGTTTGGAGTTTCACCCCCCCCTCCCAATTCACTCAGAACCTTAAAAATATGTCAGAGTCATACTTCCTGTTGAGATTTTTCTGGTATGTTTGCTTTTCGGGGTCAGAAGTTCCTTTAGGCTCATCTTCACAGTTGGGTTTGGTCTGTTCAGTGGTTGTTGCAGATATTACAGCATTCACACTCATGTGTTTTCACTCAGACTGGTTCACATTTACGTTGACCTGAATGTCCACAGGTCATCCTGTCTACAGGGCGTCCATTGAGCATCAAAAATGTACATAAAACATCTCAAATTAAACATCAAATGACATTCAGTTTTTGGGGAGACCTTCTGCATATTTATGGTGGTCATATCTAGACCTTTTTAAGGTCTAGATATGACCATGCCATGGTAATTAAGGCATTTTAATGTTGAAGAGAGTGCCTTGGAGTTTTCTTCCAGTTTTTTTCTACTTTATGAATCCCTTTTTCCAAAGAGCACCTTGAACAAACTTTTTTGGTCCTAGAAGCGTTCCTTCCCATGAATTTCTGCATCTTTCTATCATAAAGTCCTGCTGCTTTGTAGAACTGCAACAAGTACTCAAGTCATTTGGGTATAAAAAGTCCTCGAACCTTTTTGTTTTTGCCTTGAGTGTTTAATTATTGATTTCATTTAAGTAGTCACTTGTGTTCCGCCCCAGGTGTTGTGTTCTACATGGACTGTAAACAGTGACTCGCACGACTCAAAAGTGAACAAATACAGCTAAAGTGAAGAGAAAATGAGCAAAATACTTGACAAATAGAACAAAATTCACCAAAAAAACCCCTGAAAATATGGCATAAAAGTGAACAAATACTGCTAAAGTGAAGAGAAAATGAGCAAAATACTTGACAAATAAGGAAAAAATTAACCAAAAAAACTTGAAATGTGGCATAAAAGTGAACAAATGCTTCGAAAGTGAAGAGAAATGAGCAAAATACTGGAAAAATAAGGACAAAATTCTCCAATTTTTAGTGAACATCTACACGATCAGTGAATTAAATATAGGAAAATAAATTATATACACTGAAAAAAGGTCTAGATATGACCATGCCATGGTAATAAAGGCATTTTAATGCTTAAAGAGAGCGCCTTGGAGTTTTCTTCCAGTTTTTTTTTCTACTTTATAAATCCCTTTTTCCAATGAGCACCTCGAACAAACTCTTTTTTTGGTCCTAGAAGTGTTCCTTCCCATGAATTTGTGCATCTTTCTATCATAAAGTCCTGCTGCTTTGTAGAACTGCAACGAGTACTCGAGTCATTCGAGTACAAAAAATCCTCAAATCTTTTTTTCGCCTTGAGTATTTGTTTAATTATTGATTTCATTTAAGTAGTCACTTGCGTTCCGCCCCAGGTGTCGTGTTCTACACTGACCGTAAACAGTGACGCACATGACTGAGAGTCTAAAAGTTGGTTCTAGGGAAGAGAGCGAAGAGACCGACGGCAAAAGGTTAAAGATGTCCAAAGTTTGGATCAGTTCAAACTTAAAAAAATAGGACCAATGGCCCTATAGCTTACCGGCCAAATTAAAAGCTTTGGGAAATGTATCCAGATGCCATTTATTATCACCCAGTTCTGTGTATTTATGATATTACAGAAATAGCCCATGTTTTGGTCATATTCCAATCAGATCTGTAAAAAATTCAAATTCCAACTTGATATCATTGATACTGACTGATTTATTGGATCAATCCACTTCCTATCTGTTATAATGGGAAAATGTGTCAAAGTCGCACCAAATCCAGAATCAGATCCAGATCAAAATAATTTCAATACCTTGTGTTGACTAGAGCCCGACCGATTAATCGGCCGGCCGATTAATTGGGCCAATTATAGCGCATCACCAATTAATCAACATCGGTCAATTTGTAACCGATATATTAACTTTTTTTTGCTGCGCGGAGATTCTTTAAAGCAAGTTAGTTTCACTTTCACTCCTGCTCGGACAATGACACTATCACCCCCCTCACACACACACAATCACATAATCACGGAGCTACCCCCCCCAGTCGCGCGCTCTGACAAGGATGGACTGCTTATCCCGCCCCTGCTCCGACCCCCCACCCTGGCGAAAATTGTGGACCGTTACCACGCACTCTGACAACGATGGACCGCTAAACCCCCCCCCCGCTCCGAAAATCAGGCCCCCCCCCCGTTTTATGAAGTATTCACCCCCCCACACACCCATGTCCGTGCACTTCCTGTCTACCTCACAGTTTTATTCTGCCAGCAGGCCTGGATGTTAATAGTGTAGGGGAGACCGAGGACAGTTGTAACACAGGTCAGTTGTAACTCTTGCAATTGCTCCAATTAGGAACAACTTAGGACTCACCTAATTCACTCTGCACATGCTCAGTTTAGTCCTTAGTCTACATGAGAAGTTGTAGTGCCGTGAGGCAGACACATCAAAATTTGTGAGTGAAAACATAATTGTGTGGTAAGTAATATTTTTTGTTCTAATTATTTTTGTGATTGCATAGTTTGCATTTGAAAATTGTGTAATACATATTTGTGAGATAAACAAAGATTTATGCAGCTGTTAATCCACCTGTCCACAATTATCTAATATAAGATTATATCCTGTGTAGATCAGTGTTCTTATTTCATATATCAGCCAATATATCGGTTATCGGCCAATATTGGCCGATATATCGGCTTTTTTTAGCCCCCAATATCGGTATTGGCATCAGCCCCAAAAATCCCATATCGGTCAGGCTCTAGTGTTGACATCATCATAAAGAAGCTGTATACCAAGTTTGAAGTCAATCAGAACTGTAGTTTCAGAGAAGGAGACGATTGAAATTTTTTCCCCATAAGAGTCCATGTTAAATTTTCCCTAAGTTCCTGGATCCAGAAGAAGATCCTGATCAGCATGTGGCCATTATGTTTTGGTCATCTCCCATCAGGGCTGGACTGTAGAAATTTACACTGGATATCATTTATATTTACTGAGTTATTGCATCCATCCACTTCCTATCTCTTACAATAGGGAAATTTTTCAAAGTCGCACCAAATCCAGAATCAGATCCGGATCCAAATAATTTCACTAACTTTTGTTGACATGATCATAAAAGCTGTATACCAAGTTTAAAGTCAATCGGAATTGTAGTTTTGGAGAAGAAGACGATTGAAAGTTTTGTAACGGACGACGACGACGGACGCTGCATGACGACAATAGCTTACGGCCTGTCGGCCGGTAAGCTAAAAACAGGGTAAATGCCCGTCTGCCACTCAACAGTGGCCGAATATTAGCCCATTCAACGTGATTAAAAAATAACTGAGAAACACAGCAGCGCAGGTTAGAACGTAGGTTGTGCATTTGTTGTTGTCTATAATAACGAGTCTCGATGACGGCTTTGATAATGAAATCTGATTAACCGCTGAAATATTTGGAGAATACTGGATAGCTGCGGCCCTACTGCACGTCTGATTAGATGGAATCTGCATTTTGTTGCTTGTACTTGTGACACATGCAATGACAACCAAGTTGAATCAATCCAAACCCACCCCCAAAAAACAGGAAAACTCTGATGTTTCTGAACAGAAAACACTGGAGTGTAAAGGTCCAGATGTAGGAGATGAATCAGATGGAGGTCAGTAGAAATCACATGACTAACGCCCAGATCCGCTGAGTCAAATGGGAGTTTAGTTATGAAGGTTCTGGGAAATTTCGCAAATTTGCAACACATGTAACAGAAATGTTTCAAAATTATGCTAAATTGTATTTTTTGATTGAAAAATAAAAAATATTCCCACAGAAGGACCTGGTCGTTTTAGAATGCATCAGTTTGGTGTTATTTTTCCCAGTCTTTCTGAGGTCACGTTGTCCATGGATCCTAAAAAAGGCCAAAGTTTAGGCTTTAATTCTCCTTTAAATTGCTAATTAACCCTTAAATCTGGCTCTCAAAGGTCTTGGAAATTCCACAGACACAATAACTGACATTTCTGTATCTTCTTTGTAAATCTTTGTGCAGAATTAGTCAAATGTGTAAATATTATTCATGGACAAATGTTGATGCAACGTTAGTGGATTTAAACTTGGTTCAACACAGTGACGATGAGGCCGATTGACTGGTATTTATGTCAATGTTAGTGTGATTTTGTATACGGTAGGGTGTGTTTTGTGTATTTTAGCATATTTTATGTTTTTAAAGTACTTAAGCATATTTTCTGTATACTCTAGTACATTTTAGTGTAGTTTTGGGTATTTTAATAGTCCTTTGTGTATTTTAGTGTACAGTAGCATATGTTGTGTATATTCTAGTGAATTTTAGTGTCTTTTTGGGGTATTTTAATATATTTTTGTGTATTTTAGGGTGTTGTTTTGTGTTGTTTTTGTGCATTTTAGTGTATAATGACTATGAGTTGGACTGTTGGATTGGTATTTATGTCAATGTTAGTGGGTTTTGTATACAGTAGTGTGTGTTTTATGTGTTTTGGCATGTTTTTATGTATTTTAGTGTACTTTAGCGTATTTTTTTGTAAACTCTAGTACATTTTAGTGTATTTTTGGAGTATTTTAATAGATTTTTGTGTATTTTAGGGTATTGTTTCATGTAGTTTTGGTGCAATTTGGTGTATTATGACTATGAGGCTGATAGACTGGTATTATGTCAATGTTAGTGTTTTTGTTTATACAGCAGTGTGTTTTTTTGTATTTTTAACATATTTTTATGTATTTAGTGTACATTAGCATATGTTTGTATATTGCAGTGAATTTAGTGGCTTTTTGAGGTATTTTAATATATTTTTGTGTATTTTAGGGTATTGTTTTGTGTAGTTTTGGTGCAATTTGGTGTATTATGACTATGAGGCTGATAGACTGGTATTTATGTCAATGTTAGTGTTTTTGTGTATACAGCAGTGTGTGTTTTTGTATTTTTAACATATTTTTATGTATTTTAGTGTACATTAGCATATGTTTTGTATATTGCAGTGAATTTTAGTGGCTTTTGAGGTATTTTAATATATTTTTGTGTATTTTAGGGTATTGTTTTGTGTAGTTTTTGTGCAATTTGGTGTACTGACTATGAGGCTGATAGACTGGTATTTATGTCAATGTTAGTGTGTTTTTTTATACAGCAGGGCGTGTTTTGTGTATTTTTAACATATTTTTATTTTCCTTATTGTACATTAGCATATGTTTTGTATATTGCAGTGAATTTTAGTGTCTTTGGGCGTATTTTAATATATTTTTGTGTGTTTTAGGGCATTGTTTTGTGTAGTTTTTGTGCATTTTGGTGTATAATGACTGAGTTTGGACTGTTGGGGTATTTATGTCAATTTTAGTGTGTTTTGTGTACAGTAGTGTGTGTTTTGTGTATTTTTAGCATATATTTATGTATTCTAGTGTACTTTAGCATATTTTTTTGGAAACTTTAGTACATTTTAGTATATTTTTGGGGTATTTTAACAGTCTTTTGTGTATTTTAGTGTACATTACCATATGTTTTGTATACTCTAGTGAATTTTTGTGTGTCTTTGGGGTATTTTAATATATGTTTGTGTATTTTAGGGTGTGTTTTTGTGTAGTTTTTGTGCATTTTGGTGTATAATGACTCTGAGTTGGACTGTTGGACTGGTATTTAGTGAGTGGAAGGTGTGAAATTTGTCCAAAGACACTCATGTAGATCCACCAAAGCTGCAGATACACTTTTCTAAAATAAAACTATTGAAATCCAGTTCCCTAACCTACAAATATGAGCTTGATTAATATTAAATTCCATATTAAATCTATGTAAGGTTAATTCTCACTACCTGATTGAAATGTTTTACAGATCGCGACAGTTTTTCCTCCTCTGGTGGAATCCAATGATGTTTCTGATCCAGATTAGACCGATATCATCCTTTTTAACCTGAATCAAAGCTGACCAGCCCCCGCTCTGAGAATCTATGAAGCTGTAAAAATGTGACTGTTTTGTGTTATTTGAGCTTTTATTTCGCCTCAGTCAGCGTTTCCTGGGGGAGAATCCTAACATTAGCCATTAACTACTATTGGAATCAGGTTGTGCTGAAACCGCTAGTTTGTAAAACGTCCTGTCAACGCAGATTAATTGGTTCAACTGTTTCTCTGAGTGGGGTTTTCTTCACTCAGCGGCTACATTTACATGCACAAAATCTTTTTTTTTTTTTTTTTTTTTTACAAAACACTGAAAAAGTCAAACTGTATGTACTTTTATGTCCGTCGTGTTAAACTCATTTTCGTTCAGGTTCCACATTTAGACCAATATGATCTAAAGCAGATCAGAACCAGTAGAATATAACATAATAATATATAAATAATGACAACTACAAACTTCTCTTTATGTGTTAGAGCGAAAAAAGTTAAATTACATGACAAAATTTATATATATATATATATACATATACATATATATATATATATATATATATATATAGATATATATATATATATATATACACACAGGGTGGGGAAGCAAAATTTACAATGAACATTTAGTTGTTTTTTCTCAGCAGGCACTACGTCAATTGTTTTGAAACCAAACATATATTGATGTCATAATCATACCTAACACTATTATCCATATCTTTTCAGAAACTTTTGCCCATATGAGTAATCAGGAAAGCAAACGTCAAAGAGTGTGTGATTTGCTGAATGCACTCGTCACACCAAAGGAGATTTCAAAAATAGTTGGAGTGTCCATAAAGACTTTTTATAATATAAGGAAGAGAATGACTATGAGCAAAACTATTACGAGAAAGTCTGGAAGATACTATTAAAGAAGAATGGGAGAAGTTGTCACCCGAATATTTGAGGAACACTTGCGCAAGTTTCAGGAAGCGTGTGAAGGCAGTTATTGAGAAAGAAGGAGGACACATAGAATAAAAACATTTTCTATTATGTACATTTTCTTGTGGCAAATAAATTCTCATGACTTTCAATTAACTAATTGGTCATACACTGTCTTTCAATCCCTGCCTCAAAATATTGTAAATTTTGCTTCCCCACCCTGAATATATATATATATATATATATGTATATATATAATTTTTTTTTTTAATTATTATTTAACACTGTTTTATTAAATAATGGTAGTTCCTTTGTTGGGATTGCACAAAAATAATGTTCTGATGTTAGTTCTGAACTAACAGAATATGAACATTTGAACAGGATCTGAAACTGTAATGTCTGTAAAACATAATTTAAGTTTAAACACAGGAGCATTTTGTGATATAGCATTAGATCCTGTTGTGATCAAATAAAAATGTGTTTAGTTTTTGGGCAGATTTCTGGTGTAATTCCATTCTTCCAGGAAATAATCTTTTAAAAAATAAACAAGACCAATAAAAATTGCCATTTTAACAGTATCGTGATACATCGTGATATATCGTATCATGATCATATTATTGTGATTTGTATCGTATCGCCAGATTCTTGCCAATACACAGCCCTAATAATAATTACAATAATAATACAACTATACAGAAAGTGAACACAGACTATCAACAGGATCCAAATGACACCAAAGAACCAAAAAGAAGAAGAAGAACATGGACATACAATGATCTAGAACAACTACAATGGATTAACACATCAAATCTTTTTTTTTTAACCATAACACACTGTTTTTAAATGTTTATTACATATAATATTGATAATTAATGGACAGATATTTAAAGTTAAGTTCTTCCTGAAAAAAGGTGTAAAAGAATGGGCATTTTCTGACACTTTTATTGCAGAAACAACATAAACTAGAAAAGCACTCGGAGAGCGCAGACCTCCGCCAAGGCAGGTCAATGCCCCCCCCCCCCCCCCCCCCCGATCAGCACTAAAATTTAATCATTTGTTCCTCGTGCCAGTATCATCATTTCCTGAAATTTTCATCCAAGTCCGTCCATCATTTTTTGAGTTATCTTGCACACGGACAGACAGACAGACAGACAACCCAGTGCCGGCAAAAACATAACCTCCTTGGCGAAGGTATAAATGACTGTAGGTCTGTTATATTGGTGGGGTTAAAGGGTTAAAGTTGAGTCCCTGCCGTTTCGTGGACTGTTTAATCTCACTCACTGGTGAAATGACAGTCGGATGTTCAACACAACATGAAAACAGTCACCTCCTCCTCCTCCTTCACACATTCACACATGTGCAGTAAATGTGTTAAATGTGTGTTCAGACGCAGCGTTTCCTGTTTTTTTTTTTTTTTTTTTTTAATACGTTCAGTGTTTCGAAGGCAGCGTTCGTTGCAGCTCTTTGGGTTCAGGGGCTGTTAATTCCTGTCCTGAAAATCCCCTCCGAATATGTTTTGATATTCAGCTGGATCTACACCAGCCTGTCGGCGGCGGCTGCCAACCACATTTGGGCTTAATCTGCCGCTGCCTGTGTGTGGATGTGTGTGTCTGTGTGTGTGGATGTGTGTGGATGTGTGTGTCTGTGTGTGTGGATGTATGTGTCTGTGTGTGTGGATGTGCGTTTGTGTGTAGATGTGAGTGCCTGTGTGTGGATGTGTGCGTCTCTGTGTGGATGTGCATTTGTGTGTGGATGTGCATTTGTGTGTGTCTGTGTGTGGATGTGCATTTGTGTGTGTCTGTGTGTGGATGTGTGCGTCTGTGCATTTGTGTGTGTCTGTGTGCAGATGTGTGCGTCTGTGTGTGGATGTGCGTTTGTGTGTGGATGTGTGTTTGTGTGTTGGCCGGTGGCTGCCAGCTGACGGCGGCGGATCGCAGATTTCATGGCCGACGCTGTGAAACCCTCTAAGTCCAGACGGTCTGTTGGGTGGATTTAACAGCCCCCCCCCCCGCCGTCTTTTTCTGGAATATCACGTCTCACCAGCTGTAGTCAGAACATCTTTGTGCTCTTAATTTTCTTTCACAGCTCCATGTTGTGTAAGGTGTTTAATCTGAAGATAATTTAAGAACATTTGAAACCTTTCAGCTTCTTTTTTTACTGGTCGGAGTTTCGAGGTAGAAACTTAACCCTTAAAGAACCCAAACATCCACCACCAACCAAAACCATCTCGTGATCTAAATTGTTTAATACCTGTTGATCCACTAATCCAATCAATACATGGAAATAACTAATGGAAAATACAGTTTTACCTCAATTATTCATAGGATAAAATGTACAAACACTTGTAAAATGTGAATAAAATTAGTAAATACTTGGAAAAATAAGGAAAAAATTCAGCAAAAAAACTTGAAATATGGCATAAAAGTGAACAAATCCTTCTAAAGTGAAGAGAAAATGAGCAAAATACTTGACAATTAAGGAAAAAAATCCACCAAAAAAACATGAAATATAGCATAAAAGTGAACAAATACTGCTAAAGTGAAGAGAAATTGAACAAAATATTGGAAAAACGAGGACAAAATTCACCAAAAAAAACTTCTAATAGGGCATAAAAGTGAACAAATACTGCTAAAGTGAAGAGAAAATGAACAAAATACTGGAAAAATAAGGAAAAAATTCACCAAGTTTTAATGAACATCTACACGATCAGTGAATTAAATATAGGAAAATAAATTATTTACACTGAAAAAATACAAAATACAGGGGATAATATTATAATAAATGGTGATAATCACTAATTAAAGGTTAAATATAGATCAGATTCATTTGGAAAGGGTCATAAAAGTTGCTCTGGGTCTTTATGGGTTAATATAAGCTTTAATTCGTCTGTGGAACAACATGTGGTTTTATAGCTGCGAGGGTGGGGTCGTCTCAGTGGTGACATGGTTGCAGACCCCCCCCCATCCAACCATGGCTATGATAAAGTGTGCAAAGGCACTGCAGCGCCTGCTCCGGCTCAGTTTGACCTCTGACCTCTGGGAAGGGGAGAGTCCCACAGGGGGTCGTTAAACCATCAGTATTAGGTGGTGTTGTTGTGGTGTGTCAGCGGACACCACACACTTGTCACATTAACAGGGGGTGAAAGTCAAACAGGGAGAGAACTCCATGTCTTTATGGAGACCTGTGGGTGTGGTTTAAAGACCCACAAGCAAATAAAAGACCACAGAACACGGATCGTATGTGGAGTTCAACGCAAACACTCAGATGTTCCCCAGTCCGTTACAAAGTTCAGCCCAAACTTTTTAAATCATCTCTAATTCAGTCATTTATTAAAAGCAAAACTCTGAAGAGTCTGTGAATTCAGCAGTGTGATGAAAGAACTGAAAGAACTAAAAGAACCAGAGCGTCTGCGGACTCACTAAGAAAAAGCCTTTACACACACATGGAGTTGAAAACAGCGGATGATGTTGAAATGAAAACGTTTTCTCAGATCAGGGGGGTCAAACTCAGTTTAGTTCAGGGGTCAAATTTAGCCCAATGTGGTCTGAAACAGGCCAGACCAGTCCAATAATTACGTAAGAACTTTTACGTACTTAATGATCCGAATGTTTCACTTTGTTTTGGTGTGAAAGAAGTCTGATTACATTTTATGTACAGTATAACCTTAACATCCATGTAAACCTGACCTTTGTTCAGAAAAATAAGTACAATTTGAAATAAATAAAAAACAAAACAAAACTGTAATTTCCCAGTTTGGGAGAGAGAGAGAGAGAGTTGCAGTTCACCCACAGGTCATCAGCTCAGAGGTGCTGACAGTCGTCAGTGCAGTTGGACCAGAGCTGGTTTATATGCAGATGTGTCAGTAAATTGGAGTCAGCCTGTGGAGGAACTCTAATGGAACTGTGACCTTTATTTGGTGGGTTTAGGTTTGTGGTGGACATTGAATCAGTCTGTTATGGTCACATGTGGGTCAGGTCAAGGGAACACACACATCTATGCACTTGTTAGATTATTACTGTGATGTTTAATAAATGCTTGAATTAAAACTATTCGACTTGTTTTCTGGACACATTGGTTTGTACATCATTACAGGATCAAGAATTTAAACCGTGTTCCTTTAAATCTGTGTCAGTAAGTCCAAATGTTTCTAATATATTCTCCTACATGTTGACGTCAGTGTAGCTTCATGTGATTGAACACATCAGAGGCACATTTAAGTGAATTTCCAGTGTTAAAGGTGGGGTAGGAGATGTTTTCCTGGAGCATCTTTTACTATATTCCTTAAAATCCCCTTCACACCCTGATTACAACCAATTAACTAAATGCTCTGACACAAAAATAAAATATTTTAGTCAGCTGTGGAACAGACAGGACTGAAAAAACACCATCCAATCATTTTAACCGACCCATCGATATGATTGAATGGTGATTTGTCTATCCAACTCAACTGCCATTTGCCCCCCTCCCTCCCCTCGTGCATATCCCGGTGGTGGATTGATGCGGCGCAGCGCTCATAAACCCTCGGGAACAGGCATCGCATGTTCTGGTACTCTGGAGGCATGGCTTCGGGGGGGAAGTCTGAAGACAGGGGTTTGGACTTTCGAACTGTGTGTTTTCCAAATGTAGCTGCTCGAACCGTTTTTCCAGGATCTCCCACCCACTGTTAAGGACTTCGGTGTAAACCTGGTTAAAATCAGTGGCATTTTGATGAAACCGTGTCTTCGGGCACATTTTAAAATACTTTAGGTCAAAAATTTAATTTGATGCGATCCTCATCCTTACTATGTTTAAGTACTTACACCTACTGAACTATCGAACACACACTGATATGGGTTCTATATGTACAAAGGTGGAACCCATGGAACACCAAACATGGACCCATGTCACCGCTGGACCAGACCCATCTACATTCATAGTGGATCCACTGGAGTATTTTTAATCTTCTGTCTCAGCGCTGTCAAACTCATTTTAGTTCAGGTTCATTCAGCTCAACAATCTGAAAAAATAACAGTGAAAAAAATCAAATTACATGATAGAAATATTTATATCTACAAAATTATCCTTCAAAAAATGGGAATTATCTGAACAACCTGGGATCTCTAAAAAAAAAAACATAAGTGTAATTGTACCAATATTCAGCCTCAGTTTATCATTTCCTCATGTTCATTATAAACGGACAGATACAGTGAGTCTACAAATATACACAACATTTAATAACAGACAGAATATTGGTCCAATTACACTGACTTCTATGAAGACGCATTCAGGTTGTTCATGTTTGTTCAGATTATTCACATTATTGGTGAAAGGATAGTTTGTAAATGTAAATATGTTCATGTAATTTTACTTTTTTAAACTAAAACAAAGAAAATTTGTATTTGTCATTATTTACAGGTAGGGATGTAACGATCTGAAAATTTCATATCACAGTTATTGTGACCAAAATTATCACAGTTATGGTTATCGTGGTATTGTTGAAATTGTGCTCAAGATGTTCAAAAAGTACTGATACACACACTGAAATAATTTAACCAAGTTGTATTTAAAAAAAAAAAAATAAAGTAAAATAATTGGCACAGTGTACCTTTTGTTGGCAGAAACATTCAAATATTAACCCTTAGTGGTCTGAGCCTATTTTTGTCCATTTTTCAGTACTTTTGATTTTGCCTTTATATACTACATAAACAAATGTTTACTCTCCCCATGTTTGGTATCTTTTTTTATTCAGCACAACTTCATCTATCTCATCTGTCTATTATTTTTTCACTTTAACCTACTATATCAACATAAAAGGCCAGAAAACACAAAAAAATATAAAATTCGATTTGAAAAAGTATAATTTATTGCATAAATAACACACGGATGCTTAACGAACCTTTTCAAAGACTTTAAAAGTGATTATTGGTTCCAAATATTAGGTATATGAAATCAAAATTGTAATAAATTAAAACTATACTCAGATATTTGACATTAAAGCAGATCTTTACATGGGCGTTTTTTCACCTAAAAGTGTGGTAATCAAACACGGTTATCATGATAATTAGAATTTAAACGGTAATACTAACTGTTGGCAATTTTACCCCTGTTTATCGTTATATCAGTAATTGTTACATCCCTATTTACAGGTTATTCTGTTCTTATTTTCCTGGTTCTGATCCACTTTAGATCACATTGGTCTGAATGTGGAACCAGGCTTGTTAAATCTTCAGTGTAATTTTTGCATTTCATGGGATGGATTAGACTCTACATCTGGAGTCTAGAATGTATGGACTGAACATTTGTAAAACCTGTTTTATGGCTTCACCATGACATTTTCCAGGACTCGTCTGAGTTTGAGTTTTTTTGTTGCATTTCAGATTAAATAAGACGATGTTTGTTTTGCGTTTCCTGTCTGCTGAGGTCTGCTCGTCATTGTTCCCATCACCATATTCTAATAATAACCGAACAAACCGACTTCCCAAAGGCCTCACGAAACCCTTAATGGCTCACCAAGTCGAATGGAAAATCCACCAAACCCTGAACGGTTCTGGAAAAAAACAAGTTTTAGGAGCGGAATCATGGGCATTCCTGAGCTCCGCCTGATGAAATCCACTCCACAGCGTCTTGCAGAGTTTATCCTGGTTGAGCGTGATTTAATTTTTTTTTTTTTTTATGAAACATGACCTAGAAGAGTGGCGTCCTTGGAGTCAGCCGTGGAGGCGATTCCCATGTGGAGGAAACGTGTGGAGTTTCTTAAAACGGCCAAGACACGACTGTACACACTGTGCTGATGACGGGCCATAAATGAACCTGGAAAACATCAGACTTTTCTGATTCAATATGGGTGAAGATCAGTGTCAGGAAACGGTAACACTCATAAATCCTCCTGTGATGACAGACGTTGGATTTAACCCTTAAACACCCACAACTTCACAAGTTTTTGTCTTTTCCAAGTGACTTATCATTTATTGTAATATCCTCTGCAGTTTGTATTTTTCAGTGTAAATCCTGTTATTTATCATCATTTATTATAAGATTATCCTGTGCAGTTTGTATTTTTCGGTGTAAATC
Source organism: Sphaeramia orbicularis (assembly GCF_902148855.1). Classification (NCBI taxonomy): domain Eukaryota; kingdom Metazoa; phylum Chordata; class Actinopteri; order Kurtiformes; family Apogonidae; genus Sphaeramia; species Sphaeramia orbicularis. The sequence goes on along the minus strand of NC_043978.1, from coordinate 10,195,391 downwards.
CTGTCATTTATCACCATTTATTATAATATTATCCTGTGCAGTTTGTATTTTTCAGTGTAAATCCTGTCATTTATCACCATTTATTATGTTTTCCTCTGCAGTTTGTATTTTTTCGGTGTAAATCCTGTTATTTATCATCATTTATTATAAGATTATCCTGTGCAGTTTGTATTTTTTGGTGTAAATCCTGTCATTTATCACCATTTGTTATAATATTATCCTGTGCAGTTTGTATTTTTTCAGTGTAAATCCTGTCATTTATCACCATTTATTATGTTTTCCTCTGCAGTTTGTATTTTTTAGTGTAAATCCCATCATTTATCACCATTTATTATAATATTTTCCTCTGTAGTTTGTATTTTTAGTGTAAATCCTGTCCTTTATCACCATTTATTATAAGATTATCCTTTTGTATTTCTTCATTTTTTTGTGTAAATCGTGTAATTTATTGTCATTTATTATAAGATTATCCTCTGTATTTCGTCATTTTTTAGTGTAAATCCTATATTTTCCTGTATTTAATTCACTGATCATGTAGATCAGGGGTGTCAAACTCATTTTAGTTAAGTTCCACATTCTGCCCAACTTGATCTCCAGTGGGCCAGACCAGTAAAATAATAACTGAAAAAAGTAAAATTATATTATGATCAGGTTTGCATCTACAAAGTTTCCTTAAAAATCTGAATAACACAACTTGAATTGTCTTAAGAAAAACAAGTGCAATTTTAACAATATTCTGCCTCAGTTTATCATTTACACGTGTGCATTACAATCACAAAAAACATTTAGTAACAGGCAGTATATTGGTAAAATTGCATTAACTTTTCTTAAGAAAAGTTTGTTCATATTTGTTCAGATTATTCACTTTTTTTTTGTAAAAGTATAGTTTGGTGATGTAAAGAATTTCATGTAATTTTACTTTTTTTACACCAAAAAACAAAGAGAACATGTGGGGTTGTCATTATTTATAGGTTATTATGATAATATTTTTCTGGTTCTGACCCACTTGAAATTTATTTGGACTGTATGTGTCTGTCTGTGGAACCTGAATTAAGAGGATTTTGACACCATCGATTGTTAATATGTTAAGTGTAATTTTTGCATTTCACAAATTCATCCCACGGGCTGGATTGGACCCTTTAGCGAGCCGGATTTGGCCCCCCAGGCCGCATGTTTGAGACCTGTGATGTAGATGTTCATTAAACGCCATCGTAAATTCAAAGGTGTTTAGATCAAATCAGAGAAAAATTGACAATTTTAGCAAATTATATCATTAACTGAATGTAAAAACGAGGCTTACGCTGTTACTGAGGTTGAGCTCTGTGGACCTGATAGTGGTAGAATAATGGACAGAGAACTAATTTAACCCCCAAAACTCCGCCTAGTGACTGAAAATGACCCCATATGAACTCTAGATGGTAGATAGAACACGGACATTTGGAAGAACATCAATATGAACCTCATTTGATCTCAATCGGCCTATTATCAATGATTTATGTCCGAAAAACTGATTTTGAACTAAAGCGCCCCCATGTGGATGACTTATAAAACTCATAGAGAGGCTGAAATCCATAGGGTCCTTCCACTAGGGGTCCACTATGGTGGTTATCAAGGAGAAGAAATCCAACCAAATCTGTCAGAGTTACCGACAAAACGCCAACGAGATCCAGTAGCGGCATTCAGGGTAAAACCATTATATCCCCGAAAGTTGATTTCAGGGATATAAAGAGAAAAAAATTTAAAATATTTGAAAGTTTATTTCTATAATCTCATTAAGTTTTAGTATGCACACTTAATAATAAATATGACTAAAAAAATGCAAGTCTGTTTTTTTTTCCATAACACAGTTTTAAGCATTTATTACATATAATAATGATAATTAATGGACAGTTACTGAAAGTTAAGTTGTGACTGTAAAAAATGTGCAAAAGAGTTGACAAAAAGACATTTTCAGACACTTTTATGCAAAAACAACATGAAGAAATATCGGCCTCTTATAGTGCTTAAAGGGTTAATGAATATGGGTGTAAGAAAATATCGGTTCTGCAATATATCGTGATATGTAATTTCACGATACTGTATTGATATTAAAAAGTACTGTATTGATCTGTGGTCTCCCTCTCTGACAGACGCTGTTTAAAAGCCCTTTGGCTGCAGAAACATGCAGGACATCCCTTTTGTCTTGTTCTAGGACAGCGGGACACAGTGTCTTTTTGTTACTGGGGACATCTCCTGTAGGCGCCGGGTCACCTGACACTGACCACGCGTCCAGTTGTTTTTCAGGAGCCACGCCGCTGTCGGACCGTCTGCTCCAGTTCAGTGTTCAAACTTTCCAGAGGTGGTCGGTGTCACCTTCTCAGCGCCGCTTCTTGCCTCTCATCTCACTTCGAAAACGTCCTCCTGCCTCCGTCCGTCTCCTCTCAGGCTTTCGCTGCTTCGGCGCCGGAGCGTCATCAGGTCAGGACCCTTCACCTCCTCACTATTAGATACGGCTGGAATTGAAGTTTCCCCAGCCGAGGGACGGGAAGAGATTAACGCTGAAAATACAGGGAGGAGGTTCGCGCTCGACCTCGTACATTCGGGTAAAAGCATGACGCGTCTAAAAGCCGGATCTGTGAGGCTGCGGCGTATCAGACAAATGTAAGGTCAGGACCTGCCGCTGCATGACGAACACCATCTCCTATTCAGAGAGGGGCTTTTAGAGACGCACAACTGCACATCTGTTGGACCAACACACACACACACCACTAATGTGGGTTTGTGTTTGCACATCAACAACAACACGATCAGTCCAAATGTTTCAGAGTCAAGTCCAGATCCGACCGACTAAAAGGAGAACGCTAACACTGTTTTCTGCAACATCTTAGAAAAATGATCTGCTTCAGACATTAAATGGGTTTATTACCTCCACAAGGAGGTGTTGTGATCGCTTTGCTGTGTGTGTTTGCATGTTTGTTAGCAGGATAACTCAAAAAGTTATGGACGGATTTTCATGAAATTTTCAGGAAATGTTGATACTGGCACAAGGAAGAAATGATTAAATTTTGGTGGTGATCGGGGGGGCACGGATCTGTCTTGGCGGAGGTCTGCGCTCTCAGAGTACTTTTCTTGTTCATTTATTTATTTATTTCGACCATGCAAAGAAACAAAATAAAACAATGCAAATTAAGAAAAAAACAAAACATTTAAATGAACGGAATCTATCTTCAAGTACATACAAGTCTGAATTTTGCATATGGTCGAAAAGGAGCAGGAAGAAGTATAAACTGATTTAATCCAACCCCTTAAGTGCTTTTACACCTTTGTCACTAACTTAACACAAGAATGTAACAATACAATTTTCCTAATTTTAGCATCGAACCACAACAAATACATAATGCAGTGATTGAATTATACATAACAAAATGTTCATGGCAGTATAGTCACACAGACTCAACAATTTTCTTCAATAATTACAGGAGATTTATCAATACAACATTATCCATAAACAAACAGGCCTCATTGTCATTATTAAGTACTGGACACAACAATCAATTCTTTATATCTTTTTTAAAATCTGACGTATTTTAATAAGATGAATCCGAAAACTAATGAGCAAAGTGCTGGTTTAGCTCATGTTTTCAGTATGTATTCCACATATACAGGGTGGGGAAGCAAAATTTACAATGAACATTTGGTTGTTTTTTCTCAGCAGGCACTTCGTCAGTTGTTTAGAAACCAAACATATATTGATGTCATAATCATACCTAACACTATTATCCATAACTTTTCAGAAACTTTTGCCCATATGAGTAATCAGGAAAGCAAACGTCAAAGAGTGTGTGATTTGCTGAATGCACTCGTCACACCAAAGGAGATTTCAAAAATAGTTGGAGTGTCCATAAAGACTGTTTATAATGGAAGAAGAGAATGACTATGAGCAAAACTATTAGGAGAAAGTCTGGAAGATACTATTAAAGAAGAATGGGAGAAGTTGTCATCCGAATATTTGAGGAACACTTGCGCAAGTTTCAGGAAGTGTGTGAAGGCAGTTATTGAGAAAGAAGGAGGACACATAGAATGACAACATTTTCTATTATGTCAATTTTCTTGTGGCAAATAAATTCTCATGACTTTAAATAAACTAATTGGTCATACACTGTCTTTCAATCACTGCCTCAAAATATTGTAAATTTTGCTTCCCCACCCTGTATAGTTGGTTTATATACATTTATACAATAGATTTATGAAGTGCACTTATTCCACTGTATTGCTTTGCATTGCACAGATCACTGTTATTTATTTATTAAGTGGGGACTGCAGATGAAAATTAGCACTGACGCTAACTCTGGCATATTTACATGTTTATACTGAAATGGAATGTATAAATGTGTTCATTAATGTGCACTGTCCCACCTAAGTAAAGATATAATAATTCATTCATTTTTTCTGAACCCGCTTTATCCTCACTAGGGTCACGGGGGTCGCTTGGAGCCTATCCCAGCTACATAGGGGCGAAGGCGGGGTACACCCTGGACATTTCGCCAGTTCATCACAGGGCTGACATATAGAGACAAACAATCACTCTCACATTCACACCTATGGGCAATTTAGATTAACCAATTAACCTGTTAGTGCATGTCTTTGGATGGGGGAGGAAGCCGGAGTACCCGGAGAGAACCCACGCAGACACGGGGAGAACATGCAAACTCCAGTTATAATAATAAAATAATAATAATAATAAAAGATTTCTGAATGTTCCACTGATAGAACCTGTCCAGTCCATGTATCGTCATGTGCAGACAGTGTTTGGAGTAGATCTGACACTAATAGTCCTTTGGATTTAAACCTATTCTATCATTAATTCTACAGTTTCACATTTTGACCCCAGACTGTATCTGAGAAACTACAACCAACCACCATTTAGGACTGGATTATTCTGGATCAATAACTCACATTTGGTAAAGATTAACTACTTTTATTTTGAAAGTATTTGACTTATAGACCAGTGTTACAGGGTTGTAGATGTTCTGAAATGATGAATTCTCCTTATTTTTCCAGTATTTTGCTAATTTTCTCTTCACTTTAGAAGGATTTGTTCACTTTTATGCCATATAAGTTTTTTTGGTTAATTTTTTCCCTATTTGTCTAGTATTTTGCTCAATTTCTCTCCACTTTAGAAGGATTTGTTCACTTTTATGCCATATTATACATTTTCTGGTGAATTTTTTGCTCATTTGTCAAGTATTTTGCTAATCTTATTCACATTTTACAAGTTTTTGTACATTTTATCCAATGAATAATGAAACTACAACCAACTCCAGCTGCTGCAAAACTATCTTTATATTCATTTTGGCAAAAATCCAGTGGATTTCTACAACCTGTTTGAATTCCTTCTTAATTAGTTGCGTCTCTAACTAGTTCCGTCTCCACATTTGCACATATCAGGTCCAGACTTCAGATGAACATTTCTCCAGTATTTCTCCATAATTGTTTGTCAGCAGCAGTGGTTGTAGTCCAGACTGAAAATATGTCCAAACTTGGAGCCCATTACCTAAAATGCTCAGTTGTTGGTTGAACGGGACAAAGCGGCACAGCCGACAACTTGTAGGGGGCGGGGTCTGAGGTGGCTCATGTGCATTTAAAGGGCCAGCGCTCCAAACCACCTTTCTGGTGTCATTAGTCATATATAGGGTTGAAGATGGACCTGTGGAGTTGAATTAATGAAGAATTCAGACCCAGGCAGAGCATTTACAGTTTATGGAGACCACGGGAAATGTGGGAAAATGAAGAATTACGTTGAAAAAAGACTAATATCACTGCTTTGATGCCGGATTAGGCTAAATATATAATGGCCCATCTTTGCCCTCAGTTTCAGGTTTCCACTTTACTCTTGTTATTTTCTGACACTGGTCATCAGACAGTCTCCTGATTTTACCCAACAGAGCCACAACACCATAAAACAGATCGTCTTTTACCCTTTAGATAATAAAGCACTCAGCCACTTTCACCGTTTCAACATCTGATTTGAATAGTTGTCCTAAAACCATTTTTTAATATACAGCACAGGAGTGAATAATTAACTCCAAGTACTCACCGACGTCGGCTGCCGATGCAAATTCTCCATCTTTTATATGCCAGACGTGTTTCTTTTTTAGCAGAAGTAGCAGTGTTAAGTAAGCAGAGAAAACACGGACTTTAATAAACCCACGGTGAACACTGAGCCATGCTAAAATCTGCCTCCAGATTCTCTTTGTTCGCATGAAAATCGCTGACATTTTTGTAATTTAAAAAAAAAAAAAAAAAAAGCTTAAACCCACAGGCCCCAGGCTGCAGACTGTATACATTTATTTCACCCTGGTTTCTGCTTTAATTCCACCTTTCTTTGAGTTTAACCCTTTAAAGACGGTTGTGTCTCCGGTGTCACATTTGTAAATCAGATGACTCTAACTCCTGAACTGTTATGATTGACAAAACGTCATCTTTTGTCTCAGATTGGGTTCTTTGTATTGGTCTACAACACATTAGGGTAAAGGTCTGCATTGGCTGAGGGGGAGGGGTGGAGGTGGGCGGAGCTTAGAGCAGCAGAGTGCAGTTGGTGAGAGACATGGAAAATTTTTATTACTTTAAGCAGCGGTGAATTCTGTAAATAATTGTATAATAGCGATAGTACTGTTTTGGAGTGTTCTACTAGTGTGTTTGGACATGTTTTTGTCAAGTTTTGTGGGTTTTTTCACAGTGTGTATCTGTATTTTTATTACCTCCGCCAGGAGGTATTGTGATCACTTTGCTTTGTGTGTTTGTTTGTTTGCGTATTTGTTTGTTTGTTAACAACTTTGCGGGAAAACTATTCCAACCATCTTTACCAAATTTTACCCACAGATAGGCCTAGGCCCTGGGACGAACCTATTAAATGTTGGGCCAAATAGGCCAAACTTCAAGGTCACAGCAAGGTCACAAAATCTCAAATTTTCCTATCTCTCATCATTGAGCAATTTTCGAAAATTCATAAAAAATTCAAAAGGAGTCCAATTAGCCTCCAATTTGATCCACCCATAGCTTATAACAATATCTTGTATCTGGCACAAAATTGTCCACATCCACTGTGGAATGTGGACTCTATGGACATTTCAATTTAACATTGAAAATCCCATTTACCACACATTTTTCATTATAACTCAACAAATATTGATTGTAATTTAATCTAATTTGACATACACATGACTGGTACCAAGCTTCAACTTTTTCTGCTGTATGGAACAACCTTGAAACTGTTTAATTTAAAAAGAAGTAGTCCATTGACACATGCACACTGTTCAGGGTGCTTGGTGGAGGTTTGCGTTCTCTGAACACTTGTTGTGGTTTTGTGGCTTTGCATTATTTGAGGTCTGAAAACACCTGCATCATGTGTAGTTTTCTGCACATACATGTTTTAAATAATAACATTCATATTTGAAATTTGGGAGAAATGTTGGTAGTTCAGAGAATAAAACACAAATGTTCATTTTGTTCAAACACATACCTATAAATTGTAAAATCGGAGAAACTGATAATTTTGCAGTGGTCTGGAGCTGTGTATGTAAATCTTTATGCAGATCTCTCCAGTTCATACACAGATGCAGTGTGTTTATTTGAATCAGCTGATGGATGATTTGTCACGGAAATGAGGGGCTCTGTCTACAACTAGACACCAAGTGAACACAGACTATCAACAGGATGCAATCGACACCAAAGAACCAAAAAAAAACCGAGAAGAACTACAATGGATCAACACATGGAAAATACAGGAAAGGTTATTTAGATAAACTCAAAAAGTTTCATTATGAACATTTACAGTTTTCCATTTTTTATTTTTTTATTTTTTTACAATAACACACTACTTTAAACATTTATTACGTATAATAATGATAATTAATGGACACATATTGAAAGTTAGAATAGAATAGAATCTTTATTTTGTCAGTAGTAGTTTGTCACACTTAAACATGCACCACACACTGATATTTGTCCTCTGGCTTTAACCCATCACTAGATCATGCATCACACACTGCATGCTAGGAGCAGCATGTCAGGAAAGGAGGGAATCGAGCTGGCAACCCTTCAGTCACAGGCTGAGACTCCAGCTATCTAGGCCACGGTTAAGTTCCTCCTGAAAAAGAGGTGCCAAAGAACGGACATTTTCTGACACTTTTATTGCAGAAACAACATAAACTAGAAAAGCACTCAGAGAGCGCAAACCTCCACCGAGGCAGATCAGTCGTGTGTGTGTCCCCCACCCCCCGATCACCACCAAAATTTAATCATTTGTTCCTTGTGCCAGTATCAACTTTTCCTGAAATTTTCATCCAAATCTGTCCATAACTGTTCCAGTTATTTTGAACACGGACAGACAAACAAACAAACCAACGCCGGCAAAAACATAACCTCCTGGCGGAGGTAATAAATAAATCTCTTCCTGTTCTAATGGGCATCCTTAAAAGAGGCTGAAATCTGCGAAACCTCATTTGCGTAACCTCTGGCCCTGCAGCCGAGCGTTAAAGACACGACAGGGCTGACTTTTGTCAAGCCCCCTTTTACGTAAATCCCAAAAAATATCAGTTCAATCCTGTGAGATTAAACCTAGAGAGGAAGTGCTGTCGTCTTCCAGAGGACGAGCAGGCGGTCGGCACTGAGCATGCCCACGCCGCCCAACTCGATTACAGAAGTTTTATTAAATGTTTCCTGCTTCCCCAGAGACATGAAATGGTATTTGGCACGAAGGCTGGAGGAAGCAGAGGGCGAGCGGCGGGGGGGGGGGGGGGGGGGGGGGGGGGGGAGCTATGATTAAATGGCTTTTTGATGTTGATGCGTTTGGAAGTCCCATTGGTTGTTATCTTCCTCAGCACTTAGTCTAATGTGAGGAGGAGGAAGAACAGCAGCAGCAGAAGGCACTCTTCAACACAACCTCCACCGCTTCACTGATGCAATAAAAACCCCATAAACTCAGATTTTCACTTCATTCTCCTGGAGCGGGACTTGACCGCTCATGTCATTTATCATTCCCACTTTTTGCTAGTTGTTTTATTTGCTCCTTAATTAATGATAAATGAGCTTGGGTTAAGTGTTTGGTAAAAGTGCTGATTCACTTCACTGAAACGTAAAGATACAGATGGATTCAGCGTAAACGTTTGAGCCAGACGCACATTAGTTAATCACTGCAGAGATTCACAACCAGGACTGCGATTTGTGCTTTTTATTGAAATTTATAATAACTTTGTTAATACCCTGAAGAGTTTGAGTGGTAATTAGCTGAATTTAATGCTTACACTGTAAATACAAAAAGTTGCTCTTAAATTAAACACTATTTGCAGTTATTTAATAATCTTAATAGCTTCTTGCTTTAGGTTTTTTGTCCTTCAGTAGCATTTAATGTAATTTAGACCTTGTTAAGGCAAAAAAAAAAAACACACAACATAACAGATGGTTCCAACTTTTATCACATTAACAAATGGTGGAAAGAGCAGGAGTGGTCATAAATGGAAGAGAGAACAACTCTGATAATGAAAAAAAAAAAAAAAAAAACTGAAATAGAAAAGTTAAACCTATGCCAATTTTTTCATACTCCATCTGCATTAACTTTTCCCTTTGTTTTGTGTCTCAGACAGAAATGCAAACAAAAAAAACCCCATTAAGTTATGAAAACATTTTTATTTACAACTATCCAAACAAAAAAAGATGTGAATAACCTGAAAAAAACTGAAATAGAAAAGTGGTATCCTATTTTCTGATTGTTTTATAGCATAGATGTAACCTATACCAACTGTTTCATACTCCGTCTGCGTTAACGGTACCCATTAAATTATGAAAACATTTGCGTTTACAGCTATCCAATCAAAAAAGACATGAATAACCTGAAAAAAACTAAAAGTTCTGAAGAAAAATAAGCACAATTTTAACAGTATTCGGCCTCAACTTACCATTTATGCACGTGCATTACAGATCAGATCTACAAAGGAACCAAACATTTAGTAACAGGCAGAATATTGTTAAAACTACACTGAATTTTTTCTTGGTGTAACATGGGAAAAAAATACTATATTATGTCTATAAATAATGACAACTCCAAAAAAATGGAAACAAAAATACCCATTAAATTATGAAAACATTTCCATTTACAACTATCCAAACAAAAAGACGTGAGTAATCTAAACAAATACAAACAACATGCAATGTCTGGAGAAAAGTTTTAACAGTATTCGGCCTCAACTTACCATTTATTCACATGTGCGTTACAGATCAGATCTACAAAGGAACCAAACATTTAGTGACAGGCAGAATATTGTTAAAATTACACTGAATTTTCTTTAGACATTTCATCTTGTTCGTATTTGTTTAGATTATTCACATTTATTGTTGAAGGATAGTTTGTATAAATATTTTCATAATTTAATGTCTTTTTTGGGGGGGGCATTTTTTTGGAGTTGTCATTATTTATAGACATAATCTAGTATTTTTTTTTCCATATTACACCAAGAAGAAAATTTGGAGTCATTATTTATAGATTGTTACCTCAGCCAGGAGGTATTGGAATAACTTTGCTTTGCGTGTTTGTTTGTTAGCAACTTTACGGGAAAACTATTACAACCATCTTTACCAAATTGTACCCACAGATAGGCCTAGGCCCTGGGACGAATCCATTAAATTTTGGGCCAAGTAGGCCAAAGTTCAAGGTCACAGCAAGGTCACAAAACACTCCGTGCTTGCCGGAGGTTTGCATTCTCTGAACATTTGTTATTTTATTTCGAATCTTACTGGTCTGAATATGGAACCTGAACTAAAACCAGCTCCATCGAATGTTCATACCTTCAGTATAATTTTTCATCCTTTGGGCCGGATTGGACTCCTTGGGGGGCCGGTTTTGGCCCGCAGGCCATATGTTTGTTTGCCTCCCTGATCTAGACCTACTATAATAATGGATCTATTTCCTCTGGTTCTTGTAACCGTGTCGTTGTGCTCAGTCCGACTCCCCTCTGAGCCTGGTGGTGGGTGTGGAAAAGCCAGGGAAACCCCAATGAAGTGGATGAACCTTCCACTTCCACGGTGTCACGCAGGCTTCGTACAAAGCTGATTATTGACTGTGAGCAGCTCCGGCTTTGAAGTCAGATCAGCGCTCCGCTCTGCAGCCGAGGACCGGAGGGATTCGGACCAGACTGAATTAGATTCTATAAAAATAATTCACAGATGGCGGTCGGACGGGGGAGACTTCAGGGTGATATTAGAGGCTGTAAAAACGGCGCTGATCATCTGAGAACGCCGTGGTTCTCCTTCAACCTGCCTCTCATCCTGTGGATTATACAGGCTGTCCACAAAGTGTCTGTACAGTTTAAAACAGTTACTACAAAAGCAAATGAAAAGACGAATCTGTGGAAAATATTAAAAAATGAAAAGTAGATACAAAAGTTTATAGCTTTATTTAAAGGTGCAGTATGTAGGAATTATGTTCTAAGTAATTATAAAATGGCCTTGACTGTCACCAGACATTAAGGAATCCCGTTCATTTCAAATACTGATATCACTGACAGTAGTAGTCCAGCCAGAATATTTGCATTTGAAAAGCTTAGTGTCAACCCCTAAATGATGTTTCTGTTGTCATTGTGTGTTTTGGTCTGATGCTCCGCCCATCACCCGTCTGCCAATCACAGAGTCTGTAGCCTTTCAGCATCCAGGTTGGCAGTTCCCACTGTCAACCTGGGTACAGTGTCTTGTTCTGTGTATTTATTTTCAATACTGACATGACAAATACAAAGAAAAAAAATTTGAATTTGAAAGACAGAAAAACAAATGAAAACAAAATAAAACATAAGATTAAATAAAAACAATAAAAGCACCAAACTAATCGGATTAACACATCTCATCCTTTGCTTTTGTACTAAATGTGTTAAATTATACATGACTCGGTCGAACCCCTGTGTGCGTCTGCAGGAATGGGCTGAAGTCGGATATTGATCGCGTTCTGGCCGGCCTCCTGTCATCCACACTCGCTGTCATTGTCGTTGTTGTTGTGTGTTTTGTGCATCTGTGTGTCATCGTCCTGCTGGCAGCTGCACTGACGTCATGTCCAATGGAAACACACACTGACTGAGCTTCCTGTTCGATGTCAGACGGGCCTGTGCTCCCAGAAGGCCGAGGGGCCGGGACTGCCGTCTGGACATAAAAATACAAGCCACTATAGGAGTCAGAACCAGAGCCGTGCAGCATCTGTGTGGATGTAAAACAGAATAAGATCAGATCAGACTGTATTGATCCTCTCAGAGGTGGGGGTGTGTATCGGCAAGAATCGGGCGATATGATACAAATCACAATACTAGGATCTTGATACAATATATAACGATATATCATGATACTGTTACAAAGGCAATTTTTTGTTTGTTTCTTTTTTTAAATGATTATTTCCTTGAGGAATTGAATTACACCAAAAATTTGCACAAATACTAAACACATTTTTATTTGATCACAACAGGATCTAATGCTATATCACAAAAAGTTCCTGTATTCAAACTGAAATTATGTTTTACAGACATTACAGTGGGAGATCCTGTTCAAATGTTCATGTTCTATTAGTTCAGAAGTAACATCAGAATATTATTTTTGTGCAATAACAAAGGACCTAATATTATTTAAATAATGTGTTAAATAATATTAAATAAAATATAAACAAAAAATATCAAAATTAAGAAATTTAACAATAAAATAAACAATCGTGAATAAAATATTGAACAAACTGAAGAGAATAATCATTAAAATTAGCAAAATATAAGAAAATATTGAAGAAAATAAACCAAAAATGAAGAAATTTAACAACAAAATGAACAAACATGAAAAGAATATTGAATGAAATGAAGAGAATAATTAAAATAAGCAAAAACATAAAAAACTGAAGAAAATAAATCAAAAATGAAGAAATTTAGCAACAAAATGAACAAATGTGACTAAAATATTGAACGAAATGAAGAAAATAATTGTTAAAATAAACAGAATATAAAAAATATTGAAGAAAATAAACCAAAAATGAAGAAATTTAACAACAAAATGAACAGACATGAATAAAATATTGAACAAAATGAAGAGAATAATGATTAAAATAAGCCAAAAAAAAATATTGAAGAAAATAAACCAGAAATGAAGAAATTTAACAACAAAATGAATAAACGTGAAAAAATATTGAACAAAATGAAGAATAATCAAGGAAATTAATGACATTTTTTTTTTTTTTAAATGGGGAAAACAATCATCATAATGAGCAACAATTAAGAAAATAAACAACAAAATGATAAGAGTTGCCTGATTACAATATTTTCAGTCTGTTTAATTGACTGAACTTTTAAACCATGTCCAGTTTCTATTATTGTATTTTGTTCAGCTGGTCCCAGTTCCATCTGTTCCATCTGTTCCAGTTGTGTTCAGTGGTGGTAAACTGGTCCCAGTTCCATCTGTTCCAGTTGTGTTCAGTGGTTTTAAACTGGTGTCAGTTCCATCTGTTCCAGTTGTGTTCAGTGGTTTTAAACTGGTGTCAGTTCCATCTGTTCCAGTTGTGTTCAGTGGTTTTAAACTGGTCCCAGTTCCATCTGTTCCAGTTGTGTTTGGTGGTTTTAAACTGGTGTCAGTTCCATCTGTTCCAGTTGTTTGGTTTTAAACTGGTGTCTGTTCCAGTTGTGTTTGGTTTTAAACTGGTGTCAGTTCCATCTGTTCCAGTTGTGTTTGGTTTTAAACTGGTGTCAGTTCCATCTGTTCCAGTTGTGTTCAGTGGTTTTAAACTGGTGTCAGTTCCATCTGTTCCAGTTGTGTTTGGTTTTAAACTGGTGTCAGTTCCATCTATTCCAGTTGTGTTTGGTTTTAAACTGGTGTCTGTTCCAGTTGTGTTTGGTTTTAAACTGGTGTCTCTGCTGGTGTGGGTTTAAAGCCTCTGTTGGACGTCCACACTCTAAACCCACAGCTGCAGGTTATCGGCTTAACCTTCCCCTTTCTGTTTCTCTGGAGGTTTTTTTTTTTTTTTCTGCGCTGAGTGTAAAACCTTGACCTTTTACAGTTACATCCAGGTCAGTGAACTCAGCACAGATGCATTCACTGACTCTCAGGTTGGATTTTAAGTAGATCACAGCCCAAACTACCACTCAGAGTCATTTCATACTTTATGTGGTCTGTCTTTATTCAGACAATGTCTATAAAGTTTGTTCACAGTTTTGAGAAATTTAGGAAATGTTTTGTCCATTATTTGTCCATTTTTGGATTTTCTTTTGTTCATTTTGTGGATTTTGTTCATTTTTGTCCATTTTGTTGATTATCTTGTTCATTTTGTGGATTTTTTTGTACATTTTGTGGATTTTTTTTGTCCATTTCATTGATTTTTTTTGTTCATTTTGTTGATTTTGTCCGTTTCATTGATTTTGTTCATTTTGTTGATTATTTTGTTCATTTTGTTGATTTTTTTGTTCATTTTTATTCATTTTGTTTATTATTTTGTCCATTTTGTGGATTTTCTGTCCATTTTATGGATTTTTTTTGTTCATTTTTGTATGTTTTGTTGATTATTTTATCGATTTCGTTGATTGTTTCGTTCATTTTTTGGATTTCTTTGTTCTTTTTGTCCATTTTGTTCATTATTTTGTTCATTTTGTGGATTCTTTGTTCTTTTTTGTCCATTTTGTTCATTATTTTGTTTATTTTGTAGATGTTTTTGTTCTTTTTGTCGTTTTGTGAATTTTGTTTATTTTTGTCCATTTTGTTGAGTATCTAGTTCATTTTGTGGATTTTTTTGTACATTTTGTTCATTTTGTGGATTTTTTGTGTGATTATTTTGTCCATTTCGTTGATTATTTTGTTTTGTAGATTTTTTTGTTGATTTTGTGGATTTTTTTGTTCATTTGTATTCATTTTGTTCATTTTTGTCCATTTTGTGTATTTTTTTCTAATTTTTTTGTGGTTTTTGTTCATTTTTGTATTTTGTTGATTATTTCGTCCATTTCGTTGATTGCTTTGTTCATTTTGTTGATTATTTTGTTCATTTTGTTAATTATTTTGTTCATTAATATTCATTTTTTTTAATAATTTGTTCATTTTTGTTGTTTTAAATTTTCTAACTGTTCCTTTCGCTCTACTGGTCCATCTGTTGATGGTTTATAATATGTAAATGGTTCCAGATATCAGTCTAGTTCCTATTGATCACTGATAGAAGTCATATATGGACTGTGATTGGATGAGTTCGGTTCTCCTCCAGTGAAAGTCCCGCCCACTTCTATAGTTAGATTGATGTGCATCCAGACCACAGGACTGGAACATAGAACAGAACCTGATGACCTCACACATTCCGCTGGTTCTGATCCACATAGAGCAGACGCTGACGGACAGGGACACTGGTTCTACTGTTCGTCTCTGCATCCTGGACAGATGTTCTGTTGTGACTAATGTCCTGACGTCTCTTGGACCTGGTTCTAGAACATGTCCGGTGTTTTGGTCTGACTCAGTTTGACAGTTAGACAGTAGATACATGTACGAGTCAAAGGCAGGCGTTCGATGGAGGAACAGACTTTTAACCACATGTGATGAAGCGCCACCAGAGCCGGAGCTGAGCAGCTATTTGTGCTTCCTGTGGTTTCTGCACTGACTGTGTGTGTGTGTGTGTGTGTGTGTGTGTGTGTGTGCGTGTGCGCGCGTGTGTGTGACCCCAAAAACGCTGTGTGTGACAGAGTGTATTTGTGGTAAATGTGGTCGCGCTGAGGTGAGGCTGCAAGTGGGTTGTTGCTGGCGGTTACAGAGGATGCTAAAGCATAAACACACACCTACACACTGCGTCCACATGCAGTGTGTGTTTGTGTGTGTATGCAGTCCTTGGCCGTCTCAGCTTAAGACAGATTTAGTTTGTTTTTTTTTGGATTTTAACTCCACACATGGTTCATTTTTCAGTTTTTCTGCACATGCACTGGGTTGGATCCACCTGTATTCAGCAACTTCCACTGCTGGGCAGAATTAAAGCCTGGAACAAGAGCAGGAACAGGACCAGGATGAGGATAGGACTGAAAACAGGATACAGAACAATAATGACTGTCAGCATAGTTTTGATTTAAATAATAATAACAACAACAACAATAATAATCATAATCATAATAATAATAATAGACCTCCTGGACATCTGAGGAGGTGTGTGGTTTTTTGCCGTTGGCTGATCATGTGATGAGTTTCCAGTCCAGGCCCCTCCCATCTGTGTGTTAGTACTGTGGTGAATGGGTGAAGGGGTGGTGGTGTTGGCCTTTCATCTGCGGCCCCTCCCTCTGGGTAAACTCTTCTTCTGTGGTGTCTGCCCTTGTCCGTCCTTTAATTGAACATGATTGTTTGGTGCTCAGCGGTAACTGTGACCTTCTGCCTCTGCTTCGTCAGCGGCGTTTTCACCGCAGCGTTTAGTGTACGCTGAGGTTTTAATGGGCAGGAGGCGTGGCTTCACTTGTCGGGGGGGTGGGGGGTCGTTTACATCCCTCTGGTATCCCGCTCATAGAGGTCCGTTAACCACCAGAAGTGTCACATTAATGTCAGAATACTTTTCATACAGTTTGTTTTAACTTTTTTTACATTTTTATTATTTCATCAACTTTAATTATAAACAAAAATATCAAATACTCAATGTCTGTCATATTTTTAACCCTTTAAATACAAAAAACCCAAAATTACATATTTGTAATGAAAACAAATGATATTTTTGTTCGCAAAAAAACGTAAACTTCGTTTTTCTTCAATATTCTACATAGAAATTGTATTTGTTTGTTTTTTTTGTTATTAGTGCCTCCTGTCATCTGTCAGTGATTAACACCAACATTGGTTCATATCATATTATTATTATTTTTGGTTCTAGGTCAAATATGTATTTTGCACTCACTTGGTCGAAGGGTGTTAGTGTAGGAATTTAACACTGTTTATTATGGGATGGTTTTCAAGGATTCAAGGATTTTTATTGTCATACCAGCACACATTTACACATGAGATGGCACCCAGATTTTACCCCAATAAGATCTAAAATAAAAACAATATGTACATAAAAAGACTTTTGTGTAATAATAATAATAATAATAATAATAATAATAATAAAAAAGAAAATACCTATGTATAAAAACATGTGAGCATGTGTAAAAATGTGAGGGGAGGAAGTGGATGGATCAGAATTTGATAAAAAATCATGTGAAAATTAACAACTTTTGATTTATAATCTGATAAAAATTGTGACAAATTATCTGACCTTTTATAAAGTGAAGTCTAAAGTGTGTTTAATACGCTTACCTGGACACCAGAGGGTTAAGGGGCAGTTTTGGGTTTTACTTCTGTATGGTCGAAAAAACCTACAGAATAGAACAGACAATACTGGGATGCATCATGACTGAAGTCTGAGTAAAATTTGTTTTATTGACACATAATGAATAGAAGAGGTTTACTCCTTTATTATTTAGATTATTAGATGATTATTTTGTTATTATTTGTTTTAAACTGGTTACTCCAGCTTATCCTGTTAAATATCTCTGTTTTTTGTGAGTAAATAGACATTTTTGGCTTTTTCTGATCCTGACGTGTGTTCATAAAGTACGACTACAGTCAGAACAGAAAAGAACGACTGCTTTAATGTGACAACAAGCCTCCTTTCATTTATCTTTTGGGTTTTTCTTTGTTTTTGGTTTTTTTGTAGAAATTCCACTTTGAAGTAATTTTTCCGTTTGTTTCTTCGCTGAACATGAACCAAAGACATAAAATCAAACTGCACCAGGTTGAATAAAACAGAATCACATTCTTTTGCTTTGAAAATAGTGCGTGGAGTTGCATTTAACTGAGTTAATATTTTACAGTAATGACACATTGTTTCATCTGCGTCAGTGGTATGTTATATGTATTGGATCAGTGAAGTTCACGGAGAATTAAATACAGGTATTTATTGGGACTGAATATTATTACATTTCTTTTTTTTTTTTAATCAATGTTTTTTTTTAAATTTTCATTGTACATCTCCAAAAGTACAATACAGAAAAAGAAAGGAATTCACATTTTATGATACAAGATTTTGTGACACACAAAGTATAACCCCCCCCCCAGGAGGACATAGGAGATGGTAGGAGGACATAGGAGGCAGCAGAAAGACATAGGAGACAGCAGAAAGACATAGGAGACAGCAGAAAGACATAGGAGACAGCAGGAGGGAGGACATAGGAGACAGCAGAAAGACATAGGAGACAGCAGGAGGGAGGACATAGGAGACAGCAGAAAGACATAGGAGACAGCAGGAGGACATAGGAGACAGCAGGAGGACATAGGAGACAGCAGGAGGACATGGGAGACAGCAGGAGGACATGGGAGACAGCAGGAGGACATAGGAGACAGCAGGAGGACATAGGAGACAGCAGAAATACATAGGAGACAACAGGGGACATAGAAGACAGCAGAAAGACATAGGAGGACAGCAGAAAGACATAGGAGACAGCAGGGAGGACATTGAGACAGCAGAAAGAGATAGGAGACAGCAGGAGGACATAAGAGACAGCAGAAAGACATAGGAGACAGCAGGAGGACATAGGAGACAGTAGGAGTACATAGGAGACAGCAGGAGGACATAGGAGACAGTAAGACAGTCTTGTTGACAGTAGAGAAGAAAACCTCCACATCTGACTCTTTTCCGTCATAACTCCAACAGCCTGGTTCTTGGTCTGCTTTTCCTTTTATCCGTTCCATCGTGGCCTCTGTCTGTGCCTCCGTCCTTTTCTTTTCCCTTTGAGGACAGTGTGAGGATTAGATTAAGTCGATGGGTTCTGGCCCGTGGGCGGCGTTTGTGCATCCCAGTATTCGAACCCGGTCCAAGCGACCCGGAGGCGGAGGACCAGACGAGGCCAGGTTGATCCGGGCCGGGGGAGATCTGGGGTGTGGGGTGGGGGGTTTTGTGAACAGTACGAGGCACCTGGCTCCAAGGCATCATCTGCTCTAATGGGCTCAGTGTGTTCAGGCCACGCCTCCATTAGTGCGCATCACAACCCCTTATGGGCGCCCTTCGCTCTCCTTTTACTTCAGCTCTCTGTCATATTGTCGGCCACCACTGCCGCCGGCGAACATGGTGACTGAAAACAAACCAGCAGGAGAGAGAGCAAAGTGAAAACTCCAACAGGCCGCGGAGGGAGAGGCGATGCTCGAATGCAGCCACAATGTAGAATAGAGTGGGGGGTGGGGGTGGGGTGGGGGGGGGTGGACACAGAGTCTGCAGTTCCAGAGTCCATTTCCATCCAGGATCCGACTGAAGTCATACACTGTGTTTGTTCCATGGACAGTGGGGTTCCTCGGGGCACTATCTCAGACCCCATCATGTCTATGTTTCCATTCATGTGTTTTCAGATGTAGGTCTACAGATGTACGCTGATGACACCCAACCCTTTTACACCAATACGACCATCAGTATCGGATTAGTACTAAGAACTGATTATTATTATTCCTCTCCTCTCTTCCTCCATCTCATCTTTCCTCCTCTCCTCCTCCCCCTTCCTTTTCCTCCTCTTGTTTTTCCTCCTCCTCTTTTCTCTTCTTCCCCCTCCTTCCTTTTCCTCCTCTTCCTCTCCTTCTTCATGCCGCTTCCTCCTTCTCCTCCTCTTCTTCTCTTCCTCCTCCTCCTTTCTCCTCTGTCCTCCCATCCCCATTCGGTTTTCTCTTCCTCTTCCTCTCCTCCTCTTCTCCTCCTTTGTCCCTCTTTCCTTCCTCCTCCTGGTCCTCCTCTTCCCCCTTCTTCCTCCTCTTTCCTCCTCTTCCTCTTCTTCCTCTCTCCCCTCCTCCTCTTTCCTCCTCCTCCTCCATGTCCGTTATCCACCCATCGGTATATATATATAATATATAACATATATATTCCATCTCTGTCTGAGTTGATTGACAGGTGGATGTCTCCTCTTTTCCAGTTCTGACTCCGTTATGTTTACATTCATGTGTTTTCAGATGTAGGTCTACAGATGTACGCTGATGACATCCAACCCTTTACACCAAATACAACCATCAGTATCGGATTAGTATTGATCATATAAACAGGATAATCTGATCTATTTTGTGATCTGATCTGATAGTTGATGGAAGTGACTGTGAGAACCAAAGAATGAATATTGAGAATTGCCTTCAGTTTGGTGAAGGCTGTGGAGGTGGAGATACTGGACCGTTCATATCCAACACCATGCAGATTCTTCTGGTCATGTCCTGGAGCTGGTTCTTCTGTCCATTAATGGGCTGCAAAAGGCCTTTTATTATCATCAACAGTGGGTTTTAAAATAGCTTTACAAGTCAGAGGCAGAGCTCCAACAGTAGGATGTGGAAGTACACTGAGAGGATTTAATAACCTGTGATGTTTGGGTGTTTTAATGTTGTTTTTGGGTATTTTATTGTATTTATAGTGTATTTTAGTGTAATTTTTGGGTATTCCATTGTATTTTTAGTGTATTATTGTGTAGTTTTTGGGTATTCTATATTTATAGTGTATTTTAGTGTAGTTTTGGGTATTCTATATTTATAGTGTATTTTAGTGTAGTTTTTGGGTCTTCTATTGTATTTTATTGTATTTCAGGGCAGTACTTGGGTATTTTATTATATTTTTTTTATTGTATTTTAGTGTAGTTTTGGGGTGTTTTATTGTATTTTTAGTGTATTGTAGTCTAGTTTTGGGGTATTTTATTGTATTTTTAGTGTATTGTAGTCTAGTTTTTGGGTATTTTATTGTATTTTTAGTGTATTGTAGTCTATCTTTGGGTATTCTATTGTATTGTAGTGTATTTTAGCGTAGTTTTTGGGTGTTCTATTGTAATTTTAGTGTATTTAATGTAGTTTTTGGGTATTGTTATTTATAGTGTATTTTAGTGTTGTTTTTGGGTATTCTATTGTATTTATAATGTATTTCACAGCAATTCTTGGGTATTTATTGTATTTTTTTTACATTGTATTTTAGTGTAGTTTTGGAGTATTTATTGTATTTTAGTGTAGTTTTGGATATATTGTATTTTTTTATTGTATTGTAGTGTAGTTTTGGGGTATTTTAATGTATTTTTAGTGTATTTTACTGTATTCTTTTGTGCAGTTCATATGCATGTAGGTGAATAATAACTATGAGGCCCATTAAACTGTTATTTATGTGAATATAAGGTCTGAAATTTGACCAGACACCTCGAAACATGTCTTATAAAGTCATAAATTCAGCTTCATCAAACCTGTAGATATCCTGTATCAATATTATCAATATAAGTTTCATCAATGATGTTTGATGGATGACATTAAATAACTCAGAAGAGCAGAAAAATACTTGTGCGTAGAATCAATAATCATTGTTGAAAAAGCCAGTTAGTGTCAACGTCCAACAGGCAGAAACAAATCTGAGAAAACTAAACGCCATTTATTCAAAGTCGGAGGCGGAGCTCCGGCAGCTGGACGTGGAAACGCGTTGGGAGGAGGATTTAATGACATTTGATGGACATGTCGGCTCATCGTTGTCGCCATGCCGACCTCAGCCATCACCTCGCTGCGGGCCCAATGCACAACAACACACAACAGCACACCAGACCCACACAGACACACAAACCAGTTGTGTTGTGATGATGCAGGAGCTTCGGTGAAGGTCATTTTATGGCCGTTACACAACATTAGACTTCCACCTCCGTCTGCTTTTATCCGCCTTCATATGGAACCCATTGAAGTTCACTAAAGAAACACAAAAACACTCTTTTCTCTTTATTTTTTTTACTATAGCGCACAGTTTTATGCATTTATTACGTATAATTATGATAATTAATGGACACGTATTGAACGTTTAGTTCTTTCTGAAAAAAAGGTACAAAAGAATTGACAAAAAAAGACATTTTCTGACACTTCAATTACAAAAACAACATAAATAAATCTTGGCCTGTTATAATGGTCATCCTTATTGAGTTAAAATTGTCAACTCAACAGAATCACAATAGATTTGACTGAAAAATGTAATAAATAAATGAACAGGCTTTGTTGATCCCCAGTGCAGATGTAGTTTCAACTGTCTTTAGTAGAAATTAGTAGAAAATACAATAAAAAAAAAAACACAAAGTAAGATGTGTGGAAGTAGACGCCCATTGTACACTGGTGATGGAGTGAAGACATTAGATTTTAGAAGTTAAATGGAGTTAAAAATCTGTGCAGATACGCTAATGGATCTTTTTTTTTCTTTTTCATTCAAGAATACTTATTATTCATCGATAGAACATCCAAAAACTAGAATATTCGTTAATGGATGTTATGAGTGTTAGAACCAACATGTGACACGTCTGTAAAACCTCAGAACCAAACAGGAAGTGATGTCGTCCTGCTGTTGAATCGTTTATTTCCATTTAATATCATGTCATCTTTTCACCCCCTTTTATTTGAATAATTCCAACAGTGGTCTGAACACCGCCGAGGGTGTGATGTGTGTCGACAACAGGACAGATGTCCGGTGTTCAGCGACAACACACGCGCACACGCAAACACACACACACACACCGTCAAACACACACACACACACACACTCATTTGTAATAGAACACAAACAGATGGGCCGGTTTTATAAATAGAGCCGTCATACCTACACACTCACTTTGGGTTGTGTCGTCCTTTAATTGTTTGGGTTCGTGTTGGAATAATTAATTTAACTGTGCAGCAGGAATTCAGACACACAACAGGAGACAACAGCAACACAATCCACCATTGTAATAGAGCTTTAATGTCATTTTTGCGCAATTTTTTCCGTATTTTAGTGTAGTTTGGGAGTATTTTGATGTATTTTAGTGTAGTTTTTGGGTATTTATTGTATTTTTGGGGTATTTTAGTGTAGTTTTTGTGTATTTTATTGTATGTTTAGTGTAGTTTTGTGGGTATGGCATTGTATTTTTTGTGTGTTTTAGTGTAGTTTTGTGGGTATGTTGTAGTTTTTGTGTAATTTAGTTTAGTTCTGGGGTATTTTATTGTATTTTGAGTTTTTTTTGTGTGTTTTTTGTGTATTTTAGTGTATTTTACTGTAGTTTTTGGGTATGTCATTGTATTTTTTGTGTAATTTAGTGTAGTTTATGGGGTTTTTTTAAATTGTATTTTTGGGGGTTTTAGTGTGTTTTTTTTGTGTATTTTTGTGTATTTTATTGTAGTTTTGGGGTATGCCGTTGTATTTTTTGTGTAATTATTGTAGTTTTGGGGTATTTTATTGTTTTTTGGATTTTTTAGTGTGTTTTTGTGTATTTTAGTGTTTTATTGTAGTTTTTGTGTATGCCATTGTATTTTAGGGTGTTGGTGTTTTTACATATATCAGTATGATAAATAAAATAAATGTATGTAGAAACCCCATTATTGTAGCTGTTGTAGCTCAGTGATGATGATGATGATGATGATGATGATTGTCAACCAGTTTTCCTGTTCAGATCCGGATCGTTCCCTGTTGAAACATTTCAAACCGGTGTGAGCTCAGGTTCTGGTTCTGGACCGGGTGTTTCAGATCTGGTGTCTGCAGGGAGCGTGGTGCGTGTATATGTGTGTGTGTGTGGATCTCATTACCCACAATGCCCAGATGTTAAATCACAGCCCCCCCCTTCCTGGTCCATTGGCCTTTGTATTGATTTATACAGAGGTACGGTTGTGTGGAGGTCTGCTCATTAAACCGACCCAGCACGGTGAAACTGATGACTCCACCAGAACCAGAACTCCGCCCACTCCACCTTCGCACAATGACTCCCAGACCCGCTCCGTTCCCAACCAGGGGGATTGTGGGAAAAAGCTGCGTCGGGTCTCTCGGGGACGTCTCGCTCCTTTACCTGCACATTCATCTTCGTCATCTGGGCGTGTGCACGTTGGCGCATGCACATTGGCGCGTGCACATTGGTGTGTCACGTTCCATTTATAACCAGAGCCATAAAAGTAGAACATGCGGACTGGGATCTGCTGATGTGAACCTGGATCTAACCGTGTTCAGGGTTAAGACAGACCGACACATATGTACTGGAACGGTTTACACTAACTCCTACTTTTATTATCACACATTCATTTTAATCATTGACAAAACAACGAGCCTTTAACGAACCTTTGCAGTCATTTAGCTCACTGGCCGATTTCCTCAATTTCCTCACTTTCTTGTCATATTAAAAATGATCCTTCTACTGGTCCGTATGTTGATGGTTTAGAACATGTAAATGGTTCCAGATATCAGTCTAGTTCCCATTGATCACTGATAGAAGTCATATTTAGACGTTCATTTGGGTCCATGACCTTTGACCTTGAAGGGTCAAACTAAAGGTCATCAGTGTCTACATTTTAACACTCTTCTCTGAAACTACTGGTTGGATTCCTTTCATATTTTATATGTATCTTCCTTGGGACAGTGTTGAGAAATTTAGATCTTTTAATTTTTGATGAATTTTTGAAGTGTTAAACATGTGCATCATGTGGGCGACACAGTGGTGCAGTGGATCACACTGGTGTCACAGACAGAAGGTCCTGGGTTCGATTCCAACACCATTCCATGGGGGTGGGACCTTTCTGTGTGGAGTTCGCATGTTCTCCTCGTGTCTGTGTGGGTTCTCCTCCCACCATCCAAACACAGGCACTGTTAGGTTAATGTGTTAAAAGGAACAGGATGAAGTTTAATTTATACTGTCCTGCCCCCTTACCCCATCCTTCAACTTACCTTAAATTCCTACACAAAACACAAAATTGCTATATATCAAGGATAGACTGTCCATTTTGCAGCAGCATTTCACATTAAAATAAACTCTGTCCTTTCGTAGTAGTAATACACATTTTAAAAAACAAAAATGAACTCAGTCCATTTCATACAATAATACACATATTAAAAACAAAAATAAACTCTGTCCGTTTTGTAACGATAATACACATATTAAAAAACAAAAATAAACTGTCCATTTCATAATAATATATACATATTAAAAAACAAAAATAAACTCTGTCCATTTTATACAATAACACACATTAAAAAAACAAAAATAAACTCTGTCCATGTCATACAATATACACATATTAAAAACAAAAATAAACTCTGTCCATTTTATAACGATAACACATATTAAAAAACAAAAATAAATTCAGTCCATTTCATACAATAATACACATATTAAAAACAAAAAGAAACTCTGTTCATTTTAAAACGATAATACACACATTAAAAACAAAAAAAAACTCTGTCCATTTCATAATAATATACACATATTAAAAAACAAAAATAAACTCTGTCCATTTTAAACAATATACACATATTAAAAACAAAAATAAAATCTGTCCATTTTATAACGATAACACACATATTAAAAAACAAAAATAAACTGTCAATTTCATAACAATAATACACATTAAAAAACTAAAATAGACTGTCCATTTCATAACAATAATACACATATTAAAACAGAAATAAACTCTGTCCTTTTCATAACTATAATGCACATATTAAAAAACAAAAATAAAATGCCCGTTTCAAAACAGTAATACACATATTAAAAAAACAAAAATAAACTCTGTCCATTTTATAACAGTAATACACATATAAAAAAATAAACTGTCCATTTTATAATAATACACATATTAAAAAACAAAAATAAACTCTGTCCATTTCATAATAAGAAACACATATTAAAAAAACAAAAAATAAACTGTCCATTTTATAACAATAATACACATATTGAAAACAAAAATAAACTATCCGTTCCATAACAGTAATGCACAAAAAAACCTGTCCATTTCTTAGCAGTAATATACTCATCAAAAATTAACTATATCCAATTCATAACAAATACCCATATAGAAAAAAACCAAACAAAAAACCCCTTTATTTAACCTGTATTTGTTTGATGTAACCTTTATTTAACCTGTATTTATTTGATGTAACCTCTATTGAACCTGGTAGGTCAGTTGAGAACCGGTTCTCATTTCCAGGTCCCATTTTAATCAGATAATGGACCTGAAAACCACTTTACTGTCAGAGTCTGAGTGTTAAGGCTGGTCTGAGCTGAAGGTTCTGGACACAGATGGACCGGACCCCAGTGGACCCACAGTGGGCCTGTGATCAGAGCCCTTTCCTTTGGTTGTGAAGGCCTTGTGTGTGTTCTTCTGTGTGTTAAATCCTTGTCTAGCGTCTTCCTGTCCACAGTGTCCGTGTTCGTCTCATTCAGTCTAAACTGATTAAACAGAAGCGTCGTTATCTTAAAGTCGTTATCTTAATGGGAACAACGTGGAACATCTGCTCCCTGTTTGTCTGTTTACTTAGATGTGTCAGTATCAACACGCAGAGGGCAAAGGTCACCACTTTGGACTGAGTAAATCCTCCACAGACGGATGGGGGATTATAAAAACCACATCAGACTGAGTCCCCCATCAGGGCACTTAGTGTTTATCTGTATTTGGGATGAAAACCCTGTGGTTTATTCAGGTTTTAGATTCAGTCTGTCTCCTTTTTCTGGTACTGGACACACTTACTGTACATTTAAAACATTTATTCATGTTTTCACTGCAGGAAACACTCATGTTCTGGGGAAATTATATATTTAGACACAAGAAATCACAAAAAATCAGAATTATCATGACTGAACTTAAACTCATGGAACACAACTTTAACCCTTAAAGACCTTTAACTACTTTAGTCGCTGCTTCAAATGAATTTGTCTCTATTTGTAACTTTTCCTAAGTGATTTTTCACCATTTATTATAATATTATCCTCTGAATTTGGCATTTTTCACTGTATTTTTCTATTTAATTCACTGATCATGTAGATGTTCATTAAAACTCAGAGTAAATTTAAAGTTGTTTTTTTTTTTTTTTTATCAAAACAAAGAAAACTGAAGAAAAATGACTGTCAGTGATATATATCCATAACTGAACATTTAACAAGTATCTACAACCTTATTTTGTTCATATTTCTTATTAATTTTGTTCATTTTATTTATTTTACTTGTTATTTTTTTGTTTTTGTTCATATTGCTGACTATTTTAATATTTTTTTCTTCAATTTTGTTGATTTTTTTGGTTTATTTTGTTCATGGTTGATATTTTATTATTCAATTTTGTTCATTTTATTGATCACTTTGGCTATTTTATGTTAATTTTGTTGCTTTTTTTTTCATTTTTACTTCAGGTTAGTCCATTTTTTGCTTAGTTTTGTCATGTTATTCATTATTTTGTACTTTTTCCCCCATTTTATTTAATATCAACGTAAACCCAGTGTGTCCATCCACTGTCATTGATCCAACTCCATGGGTTTTACTGGGGAATCAATGTTGTAGAAGATGACAGTGTTTCCACGGTAACTACAGAGCCTCTGAACGTCCAAATATGGTCATATCTGATGACCATGAAAAGATGAAAAACTGTATTTTACACCAATTACTGACATGGATTAATAGGATTAGTGGATCAACAGGTATTAAACAGTTTAGATTAGTAGATGGTTCTGGTTTTTAAGGGTTAACTGAATAAATACAGGGTTCTGGATGTTATAAATGAGGAATTCGTCCTCGTTTGCTCATTTTATTCTCACTTTAAAAGAATTTGTTGACTTTTATGCCATATTTCAAGATTTTTTGGTAAATTTTTTCCTTATTTTTTGAGTATTTTGCTAATTTTATTGACATTTTACAAGTTTTTATACATTTTATTGAGGTAAAACTGCATTTTCACCAAGTATTTCCATGTATTGATAGGATTAGTGGATCAACAGGTATTAAACAGTTTAGATCAGTGGATGGTTTAGGTTTTTAGGGTTAACAGAATAAATACAGGGTTCTGGATGTTATGAAATGATTAATTCCCCACATTTTCTTGTATTTTGCTCATTTTCTTCTCACTTTAGAAGAACTTGTTCACTTTTATCCCATACTTTAAGGTTTTTTGGTTAATTTGTTCCTTATTTTTCCATTATTTGTTCATTTTACAAGTTTTTGTACATTTGATCCTATGACTAATTGAGGTAAAATTGTATTTTGCACCAATTATTTCCATGTATTGGTTGGATTAGTGGATCAATATTAAACAGTTTTATCGGTGGATGTTTTGGTCGACGGTGGATGTTTCAGGTCTTTGTGAATATTGCACTTGTGTTTCCATGTCTTGTAAAAGAGTTAAAAATAGCCGATGATTGACTTTCACTCACTGAACCAGCGTCCTGTCCCTCCCACAGCAGATGGTCGTCACGGCAATAAAGCAACCGTAGCAACGCGAGCCGAGTAGAGACAGACAGGTAGAGAGAGAGAGAGACGGATGAGAGAGAGGGGTGAGATGGACGAGGACGTCAGATCAGGACTCAAACGCCGCTCACTGCCTGTCCACAGTCCCATTTCATCACAAGGGGCAGGGCTTCAGAGTCAGATGGAGGTCAGAGGTCAAGAAAATCCAAAGTGGGTTTTCATTTTTCCTACTGTAAAATATGAAAAAAAATCTGCTGTAAATCCACCATTCAGAGGAGATATTTTAGAAACTACCGTCATGTTGGAATGTTTGATTCTCCGTTCAAAAGCAGAAAAGGACAGATTTAATGAATATTTGTCCTTTTGAAGCGATAATTAGAGGTTTCCTGCCCTCTGGACCTGATCGTGGTGCTTCTGTGAGATGTTTTGGGCTGTTTTTCAGCGTCAGTGGGATATGATCTGAACCATTAAAGTCCTGGATAATTCACTGTGTTGTTGCCTCCATTCACATTTTGGTGTGAAACATTAAACTGATGTGTGAAGAAAAAAACAGAGTAACAACAAGAACAGCGGCTGTAATGATGGGGATGGATTTGTGAGTGTTTGGATTTTCGTTACCAGTCATTCGTCATAAATCCAGTGATGTGAGTTGGGTTTTTATTTAGTTTATTAGTTTATTTGGTACAGACCATGTACAGAAAACATTAAACAGAGTAGAGATGCTCTGGACCAGATTATTTCCATCTGTAGCAGGAAAGAAGGACATTAAAAAGGGAAACGTCACATACAGTCGAGGTGTAGAATCCAGGTGGAGGGAAGAGTCGATGATTGGTTCCTTAAAATCCCTGTTTTTGTCTCTAATGTTTATTGTGTCCTTCGGTTCAGTGGGAGTTTGTTCTGTTCTGGCTTTGTGTGAGGAAAGATGACCGATGTAGCGCCAAAGTTGAGACGTCCCTATTATTCTGGCCGGTTGTTCACAGGTGAACCAATGACTTAAGACAGGGGTGTCAAATATATGGTCCACGGGCTAAAACCGGCCCTCCAAAGGGTTCGATCCAGTCCACAGGATGAATTTATGAACAGTCAAGTTGTATCGATGATAAAATAAAATGGAATATATTTCAGTTCCACATGTCTGAATAGAATAGAACAGCCCATATTGTCATTGTTCTATTCCAGTCAATGCAATAATATTAATAAACACCAGTACTACAGAAATAAGAATAGAATGAATATAGAATCACAAAAACTTAAACTAAGAAAATGGAATATAAATGTTACAATTGTACAAAGTCACATAAGAATAGATCTAAATAGACTAAATAAACAGAATAAATATGGTTTTGCTGGTCTGTCCCACTCTGGATCAGATTGGGCTGAATGTAGAACCTGACCTCTGACCCTTTAAAGGTTTAGGTTCAGACCCATGGACAGTGTTCAAACCCACGCTGACGTTTATGTGATCATATTCCCAAAGCTTTAACTCTTATCTGAGCTGGTTCTGGTGCATCAGCAGCGCTCGGATCGGAGCTTTCATGGTTAAAGTCTGAACTGGGTCGAGGTGGCGGTGCATCACGTTAAGGCCGTCCAGAAAAAACCCCCACATCTTTTCTTTGTTTTTTCGGTTAATTAAAACCTTGATCCGGCGCTTTGTGTCGCACACCTGAGTCAATAAACGCCACATTCTGTTAGACTCACACTCCCACGCCGCCGCCAACACCGCCACCGCACACTTGACACCATTTCCTTGAATCCATTAAAGCTGAATTTCCATAAAAGTGTGTGTGTGCGTGTGTGTCGGACTGCAGCGTGAATGACCTTGCAGCAGAGACAGAACAGAACGGTGTGTGTGTGTGTGTGTGTGTCTGCAGCCTCACACACACACACACACACACACACTCTGGTCTAATTAAGACGTTGTGTGTCCGTCTGTGCTGGTCTGAGATCAGCTGGTTTTGTACTCACAGTGTCACCGCTGACGCACACTGTTCTCAGGTCAGTTCAAACACAACTAAGGACTCATGTTTGTTTGTTTGTTGTTTGTTTGTTGCTTTGGATCAGTGACTTTTCCACTAAAACAAAAGTCACTTGTGTGTCCTCAGAACCTGAAAACAACCCATGAATCACCTTTATGACTAGAGTTTTATTTTGTTGACTCTTCCAGTCCAGTCGTCTACGTCACATTTATTTATTTGTATAAATATTTATTTGTTTATTTATCATCAGATTAGATCGGACATTTATTGATCCCTGTTGATTCCAAGTCTGACAGGTTCCAGTCGCAGCACAAACACACTACGTATAGATGTAAAAGAAATTAGAAAAAAAAAAGGAAAAGAAAGGAATAATAACAACAATAACTATAAACAGTAAGAACAGGCAACTGCACATTAGAAATACTATTAGTAATAAATCATAAAAGTAGTCATAAAAAAATGAAAATAAAGTAATAATAATAGTTGTCAATAATTACAGTAATAGTATAATAATAATAATAATAATAATAATATTAATAATAAGTAGACAATAATAATATCAATAGTAACAATGTTTAAATTAGTAGTAATAAAAAAATAGAAATAATATTAAAATAACAAGTAATAGTAATAATTGTCAATGATCACAGTAATAAGTACATAATAATAATTAGGATTATAGTAATAATGGACAATAATAATATCAATAGTAACAATGATTAAAGTAATAGTAATAAAAAATAGAAATAATAAAAATAACAAAGTAATAGTAATAGTTGTCAATGATTACAGCAATAAGTAACTAAGTAATAATAATAGTAGTAGTAATCATAATATAGGACATAATAATAAGATCAATAGTAACAATGGTTAAAGTAATAGTAATATTAACTATTACAATATAAGTAATAAGTAGGTCATAATAATAATAATAATAATAATAATAGTAATCTTCCATGTTAGCATGTCGTTGTGTCTTTAACCTCTTTTATTTTGCACCAAATGAACAGAAGTTGCATTAAAACATAAACTGAATTCATATTTTCTTTTAAACTATAACATTTACTTCCTGTCTTTCCGTTGACTCCTTTATGTCTCATTCATTGTGTTCATTTTTTATCATATTCCTGTGACTGACAGCTGTGTAGTTTTCTTTTTCTTACCCATAAAAATATGTAAAATCTAATAAATAAGTGTCAGGTTTGAACATTTTTGGTTCATGAGATGAACAGAAACTTGCACCAGTAATTTTGCAGGTACTTGTGTGTTTTTCGATGTAAGGTGGTTTAAAGGTGACGGAACAGGAAGTGGGTTCAGTCCTGAGGAGGTTCTGACCCAGACCAGGACCCTGATGAACACCTTAGACCACCTTTAACAGGCTGCACATACGACAGAAAACACACGTTCAGGAGCAGAAACACCACAAACAGATCTGAATGTGTGAGAAGAAATTTTCAAACCCTGGAAAGGAGCATTCTGGGAAAATAAATGAGCGCTTCTGGAATTTATGGCAAGAATGTTTGAGTTTTGATCCAAAATAAATGGGTTTGTGAGTGAAAAAAACACATTGGACTGCTTCTGTTGGCCCATCTGTTTCAATTCAACACGTTTTTTTTTTTTTTTGTAACACTGCTTAAATTCCACATGAATGAGGCTGGTTCTGATCCGAAGTGTGTGTTTGCTCTGCAGGTCTGACCACAGAAGGGCTGTACCGGGTCAGCGGCAACAAAACGGACCAGGACAACATCCAGAAACAGTTCGACCAAGGTAAGGGCCCACACACCTGGGGACACACATGGACACACCTAAGGACACATGGGGACACACCTGGACACACATGGGGACACCTGGGGACACATGGACATACCTGGACACCTGGGAACACCTGGGGACACACCTGGGTACACCTGGGTGGAACCGGACCGTCACAGCACAAACGGCCCAGGTTCTCTTTATTTTCACACACTGTGGTTTTTTTTTGTAACTTATATTTATTAATTTTTAATCAAGATTTATTAAGGCTTTATATAATGCTGAGATTATCCTAATATTGCTGTCTTTATATGCTTTAGTCATGATTTGAACCACATTGCTCTCTTCCATGGAGGGTCCCACCTGTATTTCCCCTTTATAATAGTCTCTCATTTGAAGAGAATGGAAAAAATCATGTTTGTCAAACTGATATTTTTGTGCCAAAGTTTGGAAACTCTCCAGCCTCCCATTATTTTCCAGAACACACCAAGCTGTAACTCCCTTAGTCGCCCAATATTTATAGTTTTGGTCAATTTTGGATGGTATAAATTTGGTGTCATATGCTATCCATTTTAGTTTTGCTGCACACTTTTGTACTTTATGTATACGCATCATTCTAAACCAAATATTAAATGTATGTTTAGTTATTAAGTCTAAATTAATTTTATTTTTTTCATAAGCATCTTTATCTCCAAGAAAGTTTTGGATAGGCTGTTCCAGTGTTCCAATTTCAATATCTTTCCACTACCACAGTAACATGAATTACACCAACAATATATATTTTAATTGTGCAGCCTGATAGCATTCTTTTAACTTTGTAACGCCATCCCTCCCATCTCTTTGGGTAGCTGGAGAGTTTCGTACCTCACCCTAGGTCTCTTGCTCTCCCAAATAAACCTAGATATTATCCTGTCCCACATTGTAAATTGAGTTTGAGTAACCTCTACTGATAGGGCTTGAAATAAAAAGAGAAATCTAAGTAAAATGTTCATTTTTACTATTTCAACTCTGGAACTTAAGTCCAAGGGCACACCTTTTTATGTGTTTTTGTTATTGTCTTGAACCTTCAAATAATTTATTATTGACATCTAGAAATCTTGTGTAATTTCTACTCCCA